>NW_025062284.1:600000-785000 GCF_000002995.4 Brugia malayi
TAGCAACAAAAGTAGGTATTAAATTTATAGATAATATATCACCTAAAACGTGGTAACCAATGAAACTAATCGTAGTGGTCGCTAAGGACCAGGTATATGACCAGGTGACCATAATCATTTACTCTTCAATGTGCTGTGCCCAAATGTCCTCATCGTACATATGTGACAATGACCAATATTCATATGCATGCATTATTGGTTTTGAGTAAATGAGACACCCATCAGATTTATTTGCCAGATACATGGGACATGGGACAGGGGGACAGGGGACAGAGGACAGAGGACAATGAAACGACAATGGGGACAATTGCTGTTGTCCTTGTCAAATAACACTCTCATCACTTTTCACTTTTTTTTTTTTTTTAAAGGCTTTTCAAAAACTAACACATTGCAAAAATTATTATTATTTTATTCTTCATATATTTATTTAATTTTTTTATTTATTAATAAATTTTATATTATTATAATTTTTTATTAAAATGTCATAGTTTTCAACTTTTTTCTTTGTTTTTGTTTCTAAAAATTTTTAGCAAACAAATTTAAATAAATTGAAATATAACTAAATAACCATTTTGTTTTCTATTAACAAAATGTTATTATTGATTATTGATTTTTTTGTTTTTGTTTTTGTTTTTGTTTATTTAAAATATCAACAAATTATTGAAATTCAGTTGCTTTTTTTGTTTTTTGTTTTTTTTTTTTCTTGCACAAAATGATTTATACGCTTGCTTAATTAATTTCAAATAATTTCAATAAATTATATAACTATTTAAATTTTATTAAATTTTTTTTTTTAAATAAATTAAAATTTTTTTTTTTTGTCTTCTCAAAAATCATATTTCAATTTCTTTTGCTAAAAAAAATTGTAAGCTTAAAAAAAGTCTTAATTTGAATATTTCATTGATATTTTTGACAAAAAAAAAAAAAATAATCAATAATAACATTTTTTTTTTTTTAAATTTAAAAGTAAAATTTGGAATAAATAAATAAATAAGAAAAAATGAAAATGACAAAAGTAAGAATTAATTTTTGGTCGGTAATATCAAAACGAAAAGAAAATTGATAAAGCATTAGGAACAGGTGCAATACACCTGAAACATTAGCTATAATAATTACCTGTGCATAATTTATGAATTTCCCAAAGCGAATAAAATCTTATATAGAATATAATTTATATTATTCATTGTTCATTTCTTTTCTTAGTTTTGTTTTTCATTTTTTTTTTTTTTTCAAATTTTTAATTTCTTATTTTTTAAAAAAGAATAAAACAATTTCGAATACAAATAATAAAACAATTAATTTATTTGAAAAAAAAGTAATAAATTTCTATTTTTCAAAAAAATAGCAAAAATTAAATTTGTGCAAAATAAAAATTAGAATAATGTAATTTGGAATATATTTTTTTAATATCCTTTTTTTTAAGATTAATTAATTAAAATTAAAGAGGAATATACTTTTTAATATATTTTTTTTAAGATTAATTAATTAAAATTAAATAGGAATATAATTTTTTTTTTAAATCTTTTTTTTTAAGATTAATTAATTAAAATTAACGAATTACCAAATAGAAATGTTTTATTTTTAACTTTTTCAATTGTATAATTCATTGTTGAATATTTTTGAAAATTTTTTTTTAATAGCAATCAAATTTTATTATTTAATTCAACTGTAAACAATATTTCATTTAATCTTCCTTTTTTTTAAAAAAAAAAAAAAAAAATATTTTTGTAAATTAATTTTAACATTTTGTTCCAATTATAATTTATTTATGTCTAAACAATGCATTTGATAATTTTCAATATTTTATTTTAATTTTTTTTTTTTTTTTTAATTATGCAAAAATTTCAGAGCGACAAAATTATGATAACAATAAATGTGCTAGTGATTATATTTATGCTAGCAATTGCTATTAATGGCGAAGGTTTTGGTATGTTAAAAAATAAAAATACAACAAAATTTGTTTTTTTTTTTTTTTTGTAATTTTGTAATTTTGAATTTTTTTAATTTAAAATAAAAGAAAAAATTAAATTCCCTTAAATGAAAATTAAAATTTTTTTATTTAATTAATTAATTTCACATATTTTGAATACTTATAATTTTATGAATTCACATTAAATGATTGTTTATATGTGTATATGAATATTTTTTGAAAATGATTCTTTGTAATTTTGGCATATTTGAATTTTTTTTTTTTCTAATTTAAAATGAAAGAAAAAATTAAATTCTTTTAAATGAAAATTAAAATTTTACGAATTTATATTAAAGGTATGAATGTTTATGAAAATGATTCCTTTCTTCTACTAATCAAATTAATTATTCTATTTCATAAATAAATTAACGATTTGTATATTTCAGTAATTTTATCATCTCATTTTTCATTTCTTTAATATGCGAATTCATTGGAAAATTTTTGTTTTATTTTAAAATTTATTCACTCAATTTAATAGCAATTAAAATTTATGTAATAATACTTACATATTTTTCAATAAATATTGCTCATATAATTTTTATTTAATTTTATTTCAAATTTATTTCTAAAATTTTGTATTCTAGAACTTTGGCTTAATTTAATGGTAATTAGAATTTATATATAATAATATTTACATATTTACATTTATCAATAAATATTGTTTTTATATTTTTTATTTAATTTATTTCAAAGTCTATTTCCAGAACTTTCTATTCGAGAACTTTTGCTTAATTTAATACTAATTAGAATTTATATAATAAAATTTACATATTTATCAATAAACATTGTTTTTATATTTTTTCAGTTAATTTATTTCAAGTTCATTATTATTTAATTTTTCTTAGTATCTAATAAAATTTACATATTTATCAATAAATATTGTTTTTATATTTTTAATTTAATTTATTTCAAAATTTATTTCCAGAACTTTTGCTTAATTTAATAGTAATAAGAATTTATATAATAAAATTTATATATTTATCAATAAACAATTTATTTCAAATTTATTATTATTTAATTTTTCTTAGTATCTAATAAAATTTACATATTTATCAATAAATATTGTTTTTATATTTTTTAATTTAATTTATTTCAAAGTTTATTTCCAGAACTTTTGCTTAATTTAATAGTAATTAGAATTTATATAATAACATTTACATATTTATCAATAAACATTGTTTTTCATATTTTTTTTCAGTTAATTTATTTCAAATTTATTATTTAATTCATTTTTTTTTTTTTTTTTTTTTTAGTAGTAGTAGCAAAATTTCAGTTGAAGAAGTATCTTGTACCGCTGATGCTATCAATGTTGTTTTAAACAAGACTGATCCGGATGTTCAGCGCTGGATGTCAGATCCAAAAGCGCAACCGGTTGTTTATGTTTATGAGCACAAGACTCGACCACCATGCGGTACAGCAATGAAAAAAGGAAATTTGCTTAATTATAATTTTACAATTCCATACGGTGATCATTGTGATGTACATTTAATTGATTTGGTTAGTTGTTTAATTTAAAAATTTTTCACATTTGCAAATATTTTTAAATTTAAAAAAAATTTTTTGTTCCTTTTATTTTTTTTTTTTCCACTTTTTTTTGGTTAACCTTAAAAACTTTTTTTTTTTCTATAAATATTATATTTTCTGTGTAAATTTTAATAAAACATACTTACATTGATATAAATTTTAAACAAAAAAAAAAAAAAAAAAAAAACTTTTATTTTTCAAATTTATCTTTTTAGTTTTTGAAAAAAAAAAAAAAAAAAAAATTTCCCTAAAATTTCTAGGAACCAAATTACCGTAATGCTGAGACGACAATAGCGCTTGAAGATAATGCTGATATGACACCATCAAAAACCATACGTGTTAATCACGTATTTTGTTTATATACGAGAAGTGTGCAAACTATACGATTTAATGATATATCCAGGTATTCTGAATATAAATTTACCTAATTTTACTACTTTAATTAAAAGTGTATGATAATTTAATTTTTATCAAAATTTTAGTTTAAAACCACTTGTCCTAAATGTTTTGTTCATACCTATATACAAACGTTTATCATCTAATTAACTTTATATATTGACCTAATTAACTTTATGATTGCATTGTAATTGATACCTGGAAAAATGCTAAGAGTAGTAGAATATAAATTTTTGCATTCAATATGAAAAAAATACAATTTTTTCACTTTAAATTTTAAAGTCTTTTCAAGAAAAAAAAAAAAAACTAAAGTAAGTAATCATTTCTGGCTCTTTATATCTTAAAAAATTACAAAGGTAGCTAGGCTAACCTTATGGAACCTTAAGAACCTATTATCATTCCATAAGAATTTTGATAATGACTATTTACTTTTGATAATTTTGATAATGACTCTAAATTTGCAGTGGTCATGAAGTGGTTGCATCAACTGGTGGAAAACCAAAACCTAAAGTTGAAATGATCTTTCGTAGCATTGATGGACGACCTTTGAGAGCTGCTAAATTTGGTGACATCGTTGAATTTTATGTTGCACTTTCACCTGACAGTGAGTTAATGATTAAATTTGAAATTTAAAAAATTCTGATTGTTATTATTGTCGTCTATTATCATTATGAATTCCTATCACTAACTGCTGTTACTGCAGTTTACGTAAATACTTCGAGACACGTAAAATTGTTAGTTATCATTTATCATTTATTCGGAATCGTTACTGAAATTTACGTAAATACTTCGAGACACGTAAAATTGTTAGTTATCATTTATCATTTATTCGGAATTGTTACTGAAATTTACGTAAATACTTCGAGACACGTAAAATTATTAGCTATCATCAATCACTTATCATTTATTCGGAATCGTTACTGCAGCTTACGTAAATACTTCGAGACACGTAAAATTGTTAGTTATCATTTATCACTTATTCGTAATCACAAAAAAAAAAAATGATTTGAAAAGATGATAATAAGAATAGCAGATTAGCTATTGATAGTGATAATTTTTTAGAAGCTTATCATGGAATTAGTCCTAAAGAATGTATGTTTTCTGATCGAGAGGATATGTCATCACCTGATGCAAAGCATTTAACTTTTGTTCAAAGCAGGTTAATGTCATCTACAAACTTTGACACATAAATGAATTTTTTATTTTGATAATAATAAATTATTAAATAAATTTACAAATCATTTATATGTGGTATAAAAAATTTTAATTTGCATTTGTTTCATTGATAGAATAATGATAAGTAGCAGAATTTTTTTTTTTTTTTTTGATAAATTTGAGCAATTTTTCATGGAAATGAGTAATTGACAGAATTTTATGAATGTTTATTTCA
The DNA here is from genome assembly GCF_000002995.4 of Brugia malayi. NCBI lineage: Eukaryota > Metazoa > Nematoda > Chromadorea > Rhabditida > Onchocercidae > Brugia > Brugia malayi. The sequence continues at coordinate 605,280 of NW_025062284.1, forward strand.
AATATTAGATATATATATTAATAAATATTATAATTTAATTGCATATGTATAATATGAATGTTTATTTCAAATATTATATATAGATTAATAAATATTATAATTATATATATATAATAGATAAATAATTTAAGTAAATCAATTTTTTTCAAATATTATAATTATATATATGGATTAGATAAATAATTTAATTTAAGTAATTCAATTTTTTTTAGCTGTCCGGTAGATGAAATGAGCGAAATCATCGATCCATTGGCAAATGTCAATGAAGAAGTATATTTTTCAAAATTTAAAACATTTCGTTTTGGTAATCAATCGACAGTATTTGCTCATTGTACCGTTCAAGTATGTCTCACTACCGAAGAATGTGCACAGGTATAAATATTTTAATTAATAAAAACAATAATTGTTTTCTCTTAAAAAAAAAAAAAAAAGAAAGAAATGATTATCTTTACTTATGAGTGAAAAATTTTTTACTAAGAATTTAATAAGTAAAAGTTTAGTATAAATTAATTTAGATAGTATAACGATTTGAACTATTAAATTAAAACTGCTTTTTCTCAAAAAAAAAAAAAAAAAAACCATTTAATGATATTTTGAATTTGTACTGATAATAATTTTATTTCAACGAAAACATTTTTGAGTTATAAAAGTGTAAAATTTTTCTTGAATTCTTAAAGTGTAATCTTTTCTTTTAATAGAAAGCAAAATTTTATTAAAATATATATTTTCGAGAAATGCTTCAAACGAATTAGCAATTCGAATTTAACCGCTGAACGATTACGTTTTCGACACAGACGACAATTGGATGACAATTACGGTGCTTCAGTAATTCGTAAACAAAATGCTATCAATGAAATTGCATTAACACGACCGTTAACCATTTTGGATGATATGGAAAGCAATGAAGGTTACAATGAAGCTTCTTTTACCTTTCTCTCTCTCTCTCTCTTTTTAAATTTATAAAATACTATTTAAATAATTTAAAAATATTATCTGTGTATATTTAACGATTACGTTTTTATCCTTATCTTATCACTTTCCCTACTATCAATTATTTGTCTCTGAAACCAAAAAAAAAATTTAATTAAATTATTTTAATGATAAATTCAAATCATTTTTTGAATTTAATCTTTTAAAAGATACTTATTTAGCTGTTTATTGAAATAAAATGCAAAAAAATCTTTTGCTATTTTTTATATTCTAATTGAGCTAACTTATTGTTTACTTTTTTTTTTTTTTTTTTTTTTTTTAGTAAATGATAATAAAGTGGAACAATGTCTTATTAAAAATGCTATTTTACCACTACCAATTTTTATCCTTATCTTATCACTTTCCCTGCTATCAATTATTTGCCTCACTGGACTGTTATTTACTTTAAAACGATTGGCTACATATAGAAAATTTGCACCATACAGTTTTGGCATCTACAGGTAAATTTACTTTGGTTTCTTTTTTTTTTTTTCAGACTGATTTATCACATTTTTTATCATTCACTATCACTTTTATCAATTGAAAATTTAGTCCTATTTGTTAAAATGTAAACTTGACCTCTATATGTATACTAAATTTCTTTATTTTATTATAACTTTCTTATATGATAATTTTTAAAAGAATTAATCAAAAAAAGAAAGGAATGGAAAAGTAATTTAAAAAAAAAAAAAAAAAAAAAGCTAATTGAAATTTCAACTTCGTGTTGAATAACTTAAAATATAATTTAATCATGAATAACTCTTGAATTTATTCTTAATTATAAATTATCTAAATTAATCATTAGGCTAATTTTTTTTTAGTGCTTATTCTGGACCAACAGTACCACTTCCAGTACGGTCACTAACCGATTCATCCGTATGCAATTTGCCGAATAGTGGCAATAGAACAAACTGGACAAATCGATTATCATCAGGAATTGAATATCCATATATTCGAGAAATGTATTGATTGATTGATTTAAAAATGTCATCTATCTCTGAAATTCTTTTATTTACTATCTAATCATTTGATCACAAAATGATGTAAAATAAAATATAACAAAATTTATTTTACTAATGCAAAATTTAATTGAATTTTTAATTGAAATTCCAAAAAATCCACTTCATTAACTAATAAATGATTATGTTTTGTGTGTTCTCAAAAATCGACAAAACTATTCCTTTCGGAGATTACTGTACACTACAGAACCCCACATAATCACTCAAGCAAAGGAATACGGTAGTGCTACAGTATCCCTGTTCATGTCATAATACTAAAAGGAATAATTTAATTACTTTTGCTTGCCTTATCAAATTTCAGATAATCCATCATATTGTTTGTTTGTTTACTTTTTGTTCTGTTAACATTAAACATAATATCGTCCCTAATTTACTTACCAAATTTTATAATCTTTGATAGTTGAAATTATCTGTTCATTGTTTCTCGAGATTTACTAGATGTATTATTATTTACTCCACATTGCATATTTACTTTCTTTCAAACAATTTACTATTCCATCTTTCGAAGTAATATAAACTTTGTTTTTATTCGTATTTTGATTCGAACTCACTAATTTAGAGTTCTATAAAAAGGCAAGAGAAAGAATTAATGGATATTGCATTATAAGTAATACCTGTTACTTTCGAGTTTTCTCACAAATCTATTGGTTCATCATTTGCATAAGTATCAAATTATCAATTTCATTACTTTAATTTAATTGCAAAGAAATTTACATATAGTAAAAAGAAAAAACTTCTGATGGAATCATTTATTATTTAAAAAAAAGTTTTGAAAAAAGATTGAAAAAGTTATTTGTAAATCTGTTACTTTCGAATTATCAATTTTACTTCATTACTTTAATTTAATAGCAAAGAAAAGATTTCTACTGGCTTTTTTCTTTCTTTTCATAAAGTATTCTGCAAATTCAAAAAGTTATTATATTTATTTTTTTTAAGAGACATTTTGAACAGGTGTTAATTGAGTGCAAAAATGTAAACTACTTAATATTTCATTTTAAATTGTCCTTATCAATTTTTTGTTTATACTAAAGAAAGTTGTTTACACTTTTATACGACAGATGTCTTTCATAGTAAAAAAAAAAAAAGCGATGTTAAAAAGAATCAGCGAGAAATTTCTCGACAAAGCTTTTTTACCAATCATAAAATGATATAATTTTTGATCATTCAACAAAGAAATTGGTCTAAACTAACTAAGAAAGTTTAACATTTAATCTATCAAAACATCAAGTTCAAATGCTTTCGAATATTAGTTGACACAATAGCTACATTTCAAAAATTTAATCATTGCGATATTCTGTAAAACTAATTTATGTGATAGCAATGAAACAAATATTTAAGTTGAAATTTTACACATTCTACAGAACAAATTTAATCTGAATCCAAAATTAATTATTAGTTAGCATTGGGTACTGTTATAGTCAGAGTAAATTACATTGACCGTTTGCAAACATTTTCAGTTTTTATCTTAAGAAAAAGCTTATTTTAAAGTTTATCTAATGAATGCAAATTCATTGCTTAAGCAGTAAAGTCTTTGACAATATCACTAAAAATAAACAACTAAATGACTGTGATGCAATTGTTTTGTCAACTGTCACTCATCTTACTTCCTTTGTCACTTGTTTTTAAATTAAGAAACAAATAAAACTTCACAAAGTTGTTGTCAAAATTTCAAAAAAAAAAAAAAAAAAAGGAAAGCAAAAACAATGCAATAAGTAATTAATTCCTTAAATACGTTAAACACAAGGATTTGAAGGATATTTCAACAATTAATCGTATCACACCTGCTAAAATTAAATTAAATTATTCGATGAGTAAATGAATTTATTCAATAGATGTTTGCAAGAATTGAACTGAAAGACTTTGATTGAAAAAAAAAAGAAAACAAAAGTGACAGCGTTTTCGAGACAATAACGTTTCTTTAAAATATCTAAATTTAATAATTTTTAACATTTAACCGAATTTCTAAATTTAAATAATTTTTACCATTTTCAAGCATTCTTTCCCACAGATCTTTCGAAAATTGTCTGAAAAAAAAAACACAAATGACATTTTCAAAATTCACTTTGAATCGATTTTCTTTCCTTAATAATTCTTATATCTAACAATTCTTTCTAAAAATTAAATGATAAAAAAGTATCAAAATACATACAAAGTAATGATCAGCTGCTTTACTGCCAGTTAATTCAATAACCTTCCGACGATTTTCCTGAACAGTTTTCCTGACATATTTTTCTGTCCATACTATAGCAATTGGCAAGGTTAATGCGTATAATGGAGTTAGTTGTACACCTGAATTTCAGTAAAATTGTTTATAAAACTCACCTGCGTAAATATTTTCGAACTCACACCACCAGTATTAAAAAATTACTTCATAAAATAGTTTCTAAAAATTTCCTTCTCTTAATAAACGATGCAAATTACACGATGTTGACATAATTTTAGAAATTCGATACGATATCGATAACTCAGCAATGTTTCAAACTTTCAATAACAAAATTATCGTAAGAGTTTTGTAGTGGTAATATATTGTATCTATTCTAAAGTTTTATCTTTAAATTAAAATTTCAATTTCGAATTAGTAAACTAAATCAGAACGAATGCAATCATTGATATGCGTAATAATACGGTCAATATTTTCGTTGAACTGTGTTCAAATTTCAGTATTTCATATTTTTTTTTGCATTTTTCATCAATTTTTTAATCTTATTTGAAACATTTAATTTTACTTCTCTACTATTAATTGAATATATTTTATTCTAATTTTAATTCATTTATACACTTTTGTTAACAGTTATATTTTTATAAGTTTTGTTTGAATTTGAAAAAAAAAAAAAAAAAAAAAGATTAAATACTGCTGGAAAAAGATGACAAACAAACTTTCAAGATAGATAGCAAATTGTTTTGGAGAAAATTTGAAATCGATAGCAAAGTACATAAATAATGCACCCAGGAAAATTGCCAGAAATATCGAGTAAAATGCTACCATTGGTGATAATGTCTGAAGGGAATTGATATTTTCCATGATTTGATAACGATGTGATAAGTTAACGTGAATTTTGTTTCGATGTAATCTCTGAAAATTTATTACAGAATAGCGCGCTAATGTCACAAACACTTAGCTTTATGATAGATTTGTTATCAATTATAACTATGATCAAATTTTGCTGGAAGTAATTAGCCAAATGAGCAAAAGAGCAAATCAAAATGCTTAAATAATTTAGTATCAATTGCTCGAAAAAAAAAAAAATTTAATTACTTTAAATCTTAGTGAATGTATTTGTTAAAAAAAAAAAAAAAAAATAATCAATCAGTTTGCCTTATTAATGCAAAATAAAAGTGGAAGTGTTAAAGCAGAAATGAAATCAATGATTGTATAAAAGCCAAAAACGATAGCAGATTTTAGCGCATTTGCTTCATTTGATGTCGAACAGTAAACAACTTTTTTTGAATCGAACAAATTGAAATTGCTAACAATGAAAAAGAAACTTCCACAAGCAATGGTTAACTGAAATTGCAGAGCTTTTTATTTTTTTAGATATTATTAACATCGTATTTTGCTGTTTTAAATTATATATTTTAAAATATTTTGAAGTTATCAAACTGGCCAACCCGTAGAGAAGCGACAATTTCCCAGTGACATTTCCAACGTTTTGTTTTTTTTTTTTTTGCTTATACATTGATTTACTGAGCTCTACTTTTGTAATTCATTACTCAGGAATGAATTTAAAAATAAGATAAGATCAAAGAACTGAATGAATTAAATTATTAGCAAAAAATTTGCTTAAACATAGATACAATTTTTAATTTTGTATTTTCTAAAAATTTTTATGAAAATAGTAAATTTAAATTCATCTTTTTTTAACCTGTGCTATGAAAAGTATAATAGCGACACTTATTCCAGATTTTTCATATCTTGCCGAAAAATATGTCGCAATAGCTCGTTCGATGACAACTGTCGGTATTGATGCAGCATTTAGCAGTAATGTTAAAGTAATCGGTGTTCGCATCATGAAACATTCCCATGGGTAAGCCATATACCCACACGGATCAGTATACGTCTTCTGATATGACACTAACACATATAAATGCGCAAATATTCTGTAACAGAAAAATTTGTCACCAATATGAGAATTTGCATAAAAAATTGATTGATTGATTGATTGATTGATGATATGATCAAAACAATTTCTAAACGATCTTTTGTTTTTGATCAAAACAATTCCTGAAAGCTATTTTGTAATCTCCAGCATATCAGATCATTCCAAATCAATTTTGATCATTTAAAATATTTATGTCATTTTGTCAGCTTTTCTTCTTAACTTTGATAATTGATCTCAATTCTGAGCGAAATGCAATGAAAGCAATTTTCTTTCTTTCCTTTTTATTATATTTTAATCTTACTGAAATGCTCCAATCATTGTTGCAAGCAATAATTTTTATAAAAATTTCATCTTCAAATGACTAAAAAAAAGGCTTTTGCTGGGTATTTGAACTATTCAAATTGTGTATCATTTACTTGGTGACAATACTTTCTATCAAATATTTCCTGTTTTCTTATTTTTTTTGCTTTTTTTTTTTTTTCACTTATTATATTTGAATGATTTCTTTGTGCTTAATTTTTAGTTGTAAACATTATTGTCATACAGTTTTGTTAGTGATAAAATGGATAAGTTGAGAAATTTTAATTTTTTTGCATTTTAAAAAATGAAAAAACAACCTTGCAGCACAGTGAAGAATAAGCCATAATTGATGTGTGATAATTAAAATTCGAGTATTTCGATGTAATAAAATATGATTTGTTGTCTTAAGCATTACCCATATTTCAAAAATAATTCCTGTTACTGATATGATAATGACAAGGATGAGAATAGCATTGAATACAATACTATTAGCTAATTCACTTGCTTGCTTACATAATTCCATATTTATAATTTTACCTAAAAATTTTACAGTAAGCATAAAAAATTTTTAGCTTATTTTAAAAAAATTACAATGAAAAATGTATGTATTAAAAAAAGATTTAATTTCATCTGTAATCATTAATCAGTAATCAGTAATCAGTTAAGATTTAAAATCAAAGCAAACATAATTATTAGAAGTTTAATTTGTAGAACTAACAGAAGTGATATTTGAGATTGTATTTGTCATATATTTTAGCAATATTATTTTCTCGCAAATATAAAAAGAGAATGAAAATGCGTCTAAGTTTGAAATTACTTATCAAAAAGTTTAATAAATTTGAAAATAAGAAACGAAATAGAATTTGAAAAAAGCGACAGACCATTTTATTTTGAAGTATTAAACAGTTTACAATGATAATTTAAAGTATTAAACAGTTTACAAATGACACAATTCAGTGATAATTTAGTGAGTGAAATGTTTACAAATAGAATTTTTAAATAGTTCAACTCTTTAAATCATTTCAATTTTCCATTAATTTGTTGAAAATTATATTCACATAAAATTTAAATAAGAAAATTTTGAGTAAGGAAAATATTTTGGCTTAATTTAAACTTCACTCGAATTTTGCCTTCCGCAAGTAAGCTAGACTGTCAAACATTTTAAAAAACATTTCAAAAGTATTAAATAAACATTTTAAAAATTGAACATTGCAAAATTTCAAAATAAACTTATGCTATGAAGGAATATCAACCAGAGCTATCCATCCAATCATAATTGATGAAATGCTGAAAGTTTTTTAATATTTTTTTTTTTTTTTTTAAAAAAATCTCCAATGATAAATTTGAGAAATTTCGAAAACTGATAGCGTATATACAGTAAATTTTTTAAAGTTAAATATCTTCATAAAAACTTTTTTTATATTTCGATGAAAAAATTTTTTTTCATTTAATTAATTTAATATTTTAGCTAAAAAATTTTACCTTGCATAACTCGGATTGCTGATAATCATAAGTCTAATGCGTTAAATGAAACCTTTTATTAAATTAAAATGAGTTAATAAATAAATTATTTTGACTATTTGAAAAAAAAAAAAAAAAAAAAAAGTGACAACATTTCAGCTTTACGAAAGAGGCATATAAGAGAGAAAATAGAAGTAAAAAGGAGGATTCTAAGAGTTTTTTTCTTATAAAAAAGACCTTTAAACTAGCGTTACAGTACTTTTTCAAATAGCTTTAATTAATAATTAAAATTTTTCAAAAAAATTTTTTTTTCTAACTTTCAGAAGGCTGAAAATCAATTTATTGTTGCTTAGCTATGCTAAATATTAACTTACTTTTTAACAATACCAAATAATGAAAAAGTAACATTTACAGGAAAATTCGAAAAAAATAGGAAAATAAACAGACCAGCAGAATAGCTAGAAGGAAAAAATAAATTTGAAAAAGATACTTTAATAAAATATTCTTACTTAGTTACAGATGAAAATATGAATTTGAAAATTAAAATTTTATGTCTAATAAATTAATCAAATATAACAAAAATACAAAAAAAAACAAAGCATTGAGAGCTATTGTGTTGCTAAAAGTAGAATTGAAATAATTGATATAATAGAAGCAGATGAAATAAATAAGGTAAAAAGTGATTTGTGACAAATAAATGAGTTTTTACTTTCATACATTCCTTGGCTACAACTTAACTTAGAGATATAGCATGCAAAAATATGATTAAATTACTTGAAGAGATACTTTTTAGAAAGTTATTCAATAAGACTTCGAGAATTGATTACAAGAAATAAGGGATCAATTGAAAATTTATTTGATCGTACGCCTTAACCAAATTGAAGAAATAAGTAAAAGTATTCGTAAATTTTTATGAGTTAAATAATCCTAGTGTATAAAATTTTTTTGATGTCATGATCTCGGGAAGTCTCAGCAAGAAATGCCAACTCACTAGAGAATCATGAAATTTTTGCCGAGAACATAAATCTGATCTGCTTTCAGGAATAGTTTCAGGATAAAGAGTAATATATGCTATAATGCAGGATATAGATGAAAACAGGTCAAGATAAAACTGTGTGTAACCGGAAAATGTATGTTCATACCGAAAGATATCAAGGCTTCTTTCTAGACTTAACCGGAAGAAGACTTTTCGTTTTCAATTTTTTTTTTTTTTTCCGCTTACGAAGAATGTTTTAGCAAGTGGTGGCAGAAAATTGAAAGCCAGAAATTGCATCTTGTTAACATTGTTAAAGTAAGACTTAAAAAGTTTAATTTAACAATTTTCCTAAATTTTGTTTTTCCAAACTTTTCTACTATCTAATTTGTCTTCCTCAAATATTTTCCATGCTATTTTATTTTAGCCTTGATCTTTAGAATAGATTATTAAGTTAAATACATCTCTTTCATCTTTAAATTTCTTTTAAATCTGCTGTTTTATTAAATCATCATCTATCCTATCTGAAATTTAAATTTGATTTACCAAAGTATTTTTTGATCTGAAAAAATATATTGTACAGTTCATTATCCAGGATAATAAAAATGTAATCTTTTTTTTTTTTTTTTTTTTTTTTTTCATACAAGTCAAATAAAACTTGTTCATCTGATTCAGTAACTTTTGAGCTATTTTATTTCTATTAGATAGATTCCTTTAATTAATTAAGCAATATCTAACATTAATTGTCATTGATTTGAAATACAGTAGTGACACCAAGCTAATAGATCATAAGAAAAAAATTGAATATATAATAAACAACTTACATCAGTGATTGTTTTTGGTATAAAATAACTCAAAAGAAGAAGGCAAAAGTTGACTGAGACCTAAAATTGCTAATAATCTAACGGATAAATTAATTATGCACAATTAATTACTTAATTATAATGTAATCAATTTTTGGGCAATCTGTAATTTCAATTTCGATCATCGATAGAGCTTAGCAATTTCACTCGTTTAGTTGCTTTTTGTTTGATATTTGTTTATTTCAAAACATTATTATACGCTTGATTTAGCTCGACTGTTTATGCCAAAAATTTTTGTTGATAGTAAGTTATGCAAAAAAAATTGGGCCATAATTTAGCGTAGTTTAATTATTTGATTTTAATAATTTAACATTTTTTTTTCTTTAGTTTAATTGAAAATTGAAATTTTTTTTGTTTAAATAGTTTTAAAAAATTTTTAAAAGAAATGTGCAACAAATTAGTGCATAATTTGAAATTAAAAAAAAAAAATGAAAATCTTCAGGAATATGTGGTGATATGTTTTTAAATGAAATATTTGGCCAAATATAACAAATTACGCTTCTTCTCTGGCGTAACGTATGATCAAGATGGTGACAGCGTACGTGATAGTGATGATATCATCAAGTAAAATTAATCTTTTGATTTAAATTCATCTCTTCGTTTTTTTTTTTTTTTTTTTTTTTTTTTTTGTAGAAAAATTCATATCACATAATTCAAATATACTATTCTTTCATAAATCACTTTGACACTTCAGAAAAAGTGATCCGTAAGGAAAAAATTTGAATTGTTTGATAAAGATAATTGATGCATATTGAAGAAATTGCAGAGTTTTTTTAAATCAGAATATATTCAATCAAAATGATATCCCAGTTTAGAATAATTTAATTGTAAATTGATCAAAGGATGATCAAAAGATCGATCAATTCTGATATCTTTTCAGTTTGATAAGATTTATTTCTGACTTACACTAAATGATTGAATGCTTTTCAAAATATATTTGCAAGCATATTGCATTACAAAAATAAAAAAATAATGCATATTTGAAGAATTTGTTTAAAAAAAAGTTTTTCAAAATTTGAAATGCATAACACTGATTAAAAAATGCTTCATTCTTACATTAAATTTATTTATTATTCTATTACTTGTTATGTCTAAATAAAAAAAAAAAGTTTTTTTTTTTTTTTTTTCAGAATATCTCTATGATAATATAGCTCGAATGTGTGATAACGAATTATTAACTGGAATAGAATTTATCACTGATAGAAATATTTGATCAGATGTGGAAGCAATCCCAACTACGAACTTCATCAAGAACATGGTAAATAATTTTTGGTGACATAAACAATATGTGACATTTTCTCATCAGTGATATTCAATTTGCAATTTGGTACAAATGTAAATGAATTATTGAAAGTTAGTAATTTAAGAATCCTTTAAAAATAATCAAATAATGTTGGATGAAAAATTAAAGATTGTTAGCGATTAGAGAGTGAGTAAGGCATTGGCATAATAAAATTGAAGAATTTTGTAAATGAAATAAATTAAATAATTATTAAAACTGAGTTGACTCATGTTAATCTATCATTACGATTATAGTCCAAGTAAATTGAATTGTTTAAGTTTAAAAAATTCTTTTTTGAATTTCAAATAAGTTTTACTTTTAGAAATTTTTCTTTTTGAAAGAAATAACACACTTTGCAACATTTGCAAATTGTTTGATTTTTCATTGTTAATTTTCCCTTCAATTTGAAAAAAACAAAAAATTCTCATAAATTAAGCAAAATGGATAAATCATCCTCATTCAATCAATAAATTTCGATTTTTTTTTTTCGATTTAGGTGGTTGTAACTTATAACTCATATGAATCACTGTTTCGGTCATTTTGGTTTTTTTTTTTTTTAAATACATTATTTTACTAAAATTAGATCAGATTATTTGAATTCCAGTAAATTTAAATTTCAAAATTTTCATCGAAGCATATAGGCTTACAGGAGATGCAACTAGTAAGCATTTTTTTTAGTATGCTAAGAGAGTAAATAATTTATTATTCTAGAATAGTCGTTTGAGATCTTGAATAAAGGTAAGTAACAGAAATAGGTAATAGGTAGCAGTATGAATAGAAATAAATTTATTAGTTAAAAGAAATGCTTGCTTAAATAGTTCTGTTGTTATTAAATGATTAGCTTATATAGCTTATAGTGTTAGCATAAAAATTTCTGCTAAATTACCATTGCGTGTAATTTCAATGATTTGTTTTAAAGGTAATTCCGTGAAGCATTGAAAGCATATTGTAATTTTCATAATGTAACTTAAAAAGCTTTAGCGACATAATAAAAAGTAAACTGAAATATTGTAATATTATATTTTAATATAATTATATTACGTCAACTTCAGTATACATTTATCTATTTGTTAGCGATCTTCGAGACTGAATTGATCTTCGGCAGATTTGCATTTCCGATGGAGACAACACTGGGGTCATTGATCATTAAATTAGCACTTCAATGCTGTTTAAAGTTTTTGTAGCGGTGATATTCTTTAAGGCTGCTTTTATAAATTTCATTGAAAGTAACAAATGAAAGGTTTGATAGTGAAAGTTTGTGGATAATTAGAGGATGATACTTCGGATGTTGCCATCAGTGACATCCGGTATGCTTTGACATTCCTAACAGAGAAACATAAGACAGATATATGTCTTTGCCTTTTTCTTTTTTTTTTTATTACATTGAAGTTAATCGTTCGGTTACGGTTAGCCAACAGCGTAGAACACGTTAATAAACTTTAGCTAAACCGTATTTTAATATTTAAACCATAAAATGACCACATCATATATGTTTAAAATTCAACTATTAAAGTTTGTAATTAAATTTTGCGCAAAAATTCATCAGCAAAAATTATGAAAACTTTCAATTAATCATGGTTTTAATTCAATTTAAGAATTAAAATTAAATTTTATTTCAAATTTAAATTTTTAATTTTTTAAAAATTTTAAAATTTGTAATAGTTTTCTTACATTAAACAAGGAAATTGGTTCTAAATTATCAATTTTAATTTTAATTAAATGCTGAATCTGCTAAAAATTGCAATTAATTTAAAGAAAAATAAATATTTAAGACTTAGTTGATTTTGAAATCCTGTTTGTCAGTATGTAACACTGAAATCTGTATGTACATTATTTTTATAATGTGTTGCATAATTCTTTTTGCTCTATCTATCCAAGATTTTCCCCGACTTGTAACACTTTTTACCAACAGTTTCTAGTTTTTTGCTATCTTAAAAGCATATTTTTTTCACTCAAAGCTCTCGATAAGTTTGCAGCTATTAATATTTTAGCATCTATTAGTTAATTCATTAATAAAATCCATGTTACTGTTTAATATGGCTGAAAACGATTTGGGCTGGTTAGTTAATGCACAGCTCAGCCGGTAGAGCAGCTGGCGTTTAATCAGTAGGTTGAGTGGTCGATTCTCGCCAGGACCACACTACTAAATTGTAAGGAATAATTATGGTGTGGAAGAGGAGATATTGGTTCACTAGTTTGAGAGGGGGAACTCCATCACTAAAAAAAAAAAATGCCGATCATTGGCAGAAAACAAAAGAGAATTATTGGTCAGCCCCCTAGTGATCGGAAAAAAATTGCTGATGAAGTAAGAATGAGGGGGATGAGCGCAGGATTTTTCTACTGGTCTGAATTATATGCCCCCTTCAAAAGGGAAACCCAACCAACGACATACTTTAGTGGAAGTGAATGGTGAGAGAATGTGTGTACTTTGCATGAATACGCAAAAAAGGCTATTGTTTATCATTCATTGAGTAACATTCTTTTTCTGTTTTTCTGATTAAGAATTTGATCATGAAAAATATCTAAATTCCAGTGTTACGTACAGACAAGCAGGATTTCAAAACAAATCTCTTCTTAATCTAAGTGAAATATAGTAACCAAGCGTTCATGTAGATACTAATGAGCAGTTTAGTTGTAGTTTATACGACTTTTTCAAATGTGAAAAAATGTTTCTGAAGAATTATTAAACAAGAAATTAAGTACATGTGCAAATATATTTTCTAAAGTGAATTCTCTTTACTTGTGAAAAAGCGAAACTAAGAGTAGTTGTGAAGTAATAGCAGTTATGAACCAAACTTAAATCTAATTTACAAAATCTAATTCTAATTAAGTGCCAAAACCACAAAAAATGACAATTCATTAAAAAAAATAAATATTCAAAACTTCATTGATTATTTCATATGCATTGCACTAGAGACGGTCATATATGGTGTGGTCATTTTATAGATTAAATATTAAAATACGCTTTTGTAACTAAGTTTTGCGCAAAAATTTATCAGCAAAATTAATAAAACTTTCAATTAATCATGGTTTTAATTCAATTTAAGAATTGAAATTAAATTTTATTTCAAATTTAAAATTTGAATTTTATAAAAATTTTAAAATTTGTTACAGTTATCCTACATTAAACAAGGAAATTGGTTCTAAATTATCAAATTTAATTTTAATTAAGTGCCAAAACTACTAAAAATAGCAATATTTTGAATTTAATTGGTTATGTTGTATGCATTGTACCAGTGCTAGTCATCTATGGTGTGGTCATTTTATAGTTTAAATATTAAAATACGCTTTTGTAATTTAGTTTTGCGCAAAAATTCATCAACAAAAAAAATAAAACTTTCAATTAATCATGGCTTTAATTCAATTTAAGAATTAAAATTAAATTTTATTTCAAACTTAAATTTTTGAATTTTTTAAAAATTTTAAAAATTAGTAATAGTTTTTGTTCGCTTATAGATCCTTTCCCATTTAACGTTAATGAAAAAAGACCAAAAAACAACAACAACATCATTGTGGTTTCACCTATAAATTTTGCTTTTTTAATTTTCATCATTTTTAATTTACTTACCTCACTTTCTGATAAAGTAATCAAACATTGGCAAGTGCTGATTTATTCAAAATTGTGGAAAAATCCCGATAAGAATAGAAAAATAATTTATGTAGAAAGTTATTGTCTGACTTCATTTAATACAATTGGTTGTTCAGCTTTTTCTGAACGAATACAAAAAAAACGAAAAATGAAAAACGAAAATTCAATAGAACAAAATTAACCAAATGCTAATGAATGAAAAGAAAAAGGTTTTCAATTTTTAAAAAGATGGATTATTCCTGTAAATTTTACGAAATTTTGCTTAGTTTAAGCCACTGAATTTTAACAAGAATAACTGTCTATTTGATTATAACAATATTTATAAAAGACTGAATAGACTTTTTGATAATTTCGGAAGTCTTTATAAAGAACTATAGAGAATTTTGTCACACAGTGTGTAACATTTATCATTTCCAAATTTTTCCTTTTTCTACCACTTTCTGTTTCCTATTTTTTTTTTTGCTTGAGCACTTCATGAATTCATAATTTGAACCAACAAAATAAATGTTTGATAGTTCGGATTGATAGAGTTGTCATCTTTTAATTTCGATGCATCATTGTGAATTAATGTAATAATTGTTAAGAAAATAAAGATTAAAATATGTACAGTAATTATAGTATGATTTTTAGATATTAAATTATCCAAACAAATTCCTATTTAACTGAGCAATAAAACAGTTCATATCCTTTCGTTCATCATCGAACATATTTGAGTCATAAATTAGAATGAAAATAATCGTTTACATTGAGTATTTTATCTCTCAGATGAAATTTTGCAGAGGGAAAAATTATCTTCTTTGCAATGCATAGCTGGAAAATTATTATGGAATTGCTTGGTGGATTCAGTATTTGTCATTTAATTTTATTCGCAAATGAATTGAATGGAATTAGTGCTGGTACAGTACATAGCAAAATGCTATATAATGAAGGAAGACGCATACTACGAGCAGCAAGACCAAGAAGAATAGCAAGGTTGACAACAACAACAGCGGCAACAACAACAACAACAGCAGCAGCAACAACAACAACACAATTTGAAGTAAACAAATTTTAAAATAAGAATGGCACCTCTGTCCAGTATTTTAAATTGTTGTCGAAATGGTAACGTTGCTATTAGATCCATCACAACGATTACAAATGAGACACAATGGACATATCATAAGGTTTGATTCTGCAAAGATCTTAGCAGAGTTACTTATCAGTTCAGTAGAATATTTCAAGATAATGTGATAACGAGCTATATGTTTAGCTGATGGAAGTATTGGCCTCTCTGAAGCAGCGACATTCGAACTGTGCACCGCAACAACAAATCATTCAGGAAGTAAGTCGAGAATTAAAATTATGACTGCTTCAAGCTTTTTCAACAATCGAACTTATAAAACATGAAAATATTTGAGTGATAGAGAGGATAGCTTTTTGACATAATTAAACATAAAAATTTTGAAATATGAAAACAATACGCTAAAAAATTTTGTTATCAAAGAAAGAGAGCAAATAAAATGCAAATAAATAAATGTTTCATTTTCACAGCTCGAGAAAGGCATAATCAAACATAATACATTAGAGGACTATTATTTTCTTCTCGATGAAGAATTGCGTGGAGAATTGATCAATTTAATAGCTATCGCATCCTCTGTAAGTGAAATCAAAATTTTTTAGCAATGGTTATTGATTTTAAAAAATAAATTATAAAGAAAAGGTTTGCTGTAAAGGTTCAATTTTCAAAGGTTGAAGAAATAAGAAATTTTAAAATTCTTTTGTTATGATAACGATAAAAATTTCTAGAATTTTTGTTAATATTTTTAAATTTTGATTGATAACAATCATCAGGAAGCACCAGTAATGCGTGTGTAACCGATATGATAAAGGAATGAAAAGTTCTAAAGAGATAATTGTTCACAACTATGGTTCGCTTAAGTAACTAAAGGTCATGAAGTAAGTATCACTTCTTTATATGCAATTTCAGGTTACTGATAGCTCATTCGTAGTGGAAAACGATAAAAACGATCTTGCAAAATTCATTTTGGAGAATTTCCTGGAAGACTGAAATGGCGTAGTATGAGAAATGCTGAATATATTCAATTTTGTTGTTATAAATTTAAATAAAATGCCTCACTCTTTTCATATTTAATTTGCGTAACTCTCAAAAGCTTAAATATATGCTTCAACAATTGATAACCTAGTAATGGAGTTATATTGTAGTATTATGAGTAAACAAAACTTACAAAAGTCTGCATTGCGTTAAACATATCAATGCGAAAAATGATACATAGTTGGCGCAGATAGCATAGCTTTCCGATTTTGACACGTTGAAGTGAAAAAGTATTTTTGATATCATTCCTTCTTCGAGAGTGATATGATAATTGATAAAAGAATGGAAATTGAAGCTAATGAAGTAATTATTGGTGAAATTGATTACAGTGACAGCTTAAAATTATCTAATTCCTAAATCATCCGATATGCTTGCATGCGTTCATTATAGTATTTACATTTCTTTCTGTCATTCATTTTTTTTTTCCCAATGAATTAAACGGAATTTCTAAAATATACCGGCATACACTGTTGTTAATTTCACGAAGTGACCTGATTGAATTAATGATAACAAGGAATTTAGCATGAAATCTTCAGTTATGAAGCTATTTTGCAGAATTCTTTTTTCCTATTTATTTACAGTAAGGTTAATATGAATGGTTTAAAGAAGCTATCACTACGATGGGTTATTCCTCAAATTTATCACAATAAATTATCTTTTGCAATGTTTTTTTTTTTTTTTTTTTTTTTTATTTATTAAAATAAGTGAAGAAAAAGATAACAGAATTTGAATGCTTTTTGTGAATCATACAGCCACAATTAAACTGAGTTAGCTTTTATGAAACGAGTTCAGATTGCAGTTCAATTAAAAGAATAAAAGACATTGGATGAGAAATTTTTTGAAACAACAAAATTCCATCTAAATTTTGTCACAATTAATAAACCTATGACATGTCTGTATGAAACAAATTCACATATTAGATCAAAGTTTGATTCTTCTTGCATAGTAGCAATGCAATATTTAAAGCTCACTTCTATTAATAAATACCACCGAAAAGTGTTGAATTGGTCGTGCGCAATATGACAATGACAGTAAATTACATTGCTAATGAGCGATTGCAAAGATTTTTCTTCGTAAAATCAATCTAATGAATGCAAATTCATTGCTTAAGCAGTAAAGTCTTTGACAATATCACTAAAAATAAACAACTAAATGACTGTGATGCAATTGTTTTGTCAACTGTCACTCATCTTACTTCCTTGTCACTTGTTTTTAAATTAAGAAACAAATAAAGCTACAAACTTTAGCAGTAAAATCAGTTTATTTTTAACAGTAATTTTAATAATTTCGAAAAAGAAAGAAAATAAAAATAATAAGTAATTAATTCCTTAAATTGATCGTATCGTACCTGTTAAAATAAAATTAAATTATTCGATGAGTAAATGAATTATTCAGTAGATGTTTACAAGAATTGAACTGAAAAACTTTGATTGAAAAAAAGAAAACAAAAGTGACAGTATTTTCGAGACAATAACGTTTCTTTAAAATATTTGTTGTAAGAGAATTCCAAAAAAAAAAATTTCTTAAATAATTTTTACCATTTTCAAGCATTCTTTCCCACAGATCTTTCGAAAATTGTCTGAAAAAAAAAAACACAAATGATATTTTCAAAATTCACTGTGAATCGATTTTCATTCCTTAATAATTCATATATCTAACAATTCTTTCTAAAAATTAAATGATAAAAAAGCATCAAAATACATACAAAGTAATGGTCAGCTACTTCACTGCCAGTTAATTCAATAACCTTCCGACGATTTTCCTGAACAGTTTTCCTGACATATTTTTCTGTCCATACTATAGCAATTGGCAAGGTTAATGCGTATAATGGAGTTAGTTGTACACCTGAATTTCAGTAAAATTGTTTATAAAACTCACCTGCATAAATATTTCCGAACTCACACTACCAGTATTAAAAAATTACTTCATAAAATAGTTTCTAAAAATTTCCTTTTCTTAATCTAAAAATTTCCTTTTCTTAAATTTCTTTTTCTTAAACGATGCAAATTACACGATGATGACATAATTTTAGAAATTCGATACGATATCGATAACTCAGCAATGTTTCAAACTTTCAATAACAAAATTATCGTAAGAGTTTTGTAGTGGTAATATATTGTATCTATTCTAAAGTTTTATCTTTAATATATGTCCATATTAAAATTTCAATTTCGAATTAGTAAACTAAATCAGAACGAATGCAATCATTGATATGCGCAATAATAAGGTCAATATTTTCGTTGAACTGTGTTCAAATTTTAGTATTTCATATTTTTTGCATTTCAAGTCTTACACCTCTACTATTAGCTGAATTAATTTAACTTTAATTAAAGTTCAACTCATACTGGTCCATGCTTATTTATTCACATATACAAATCTTTTCTAAATTCAAAGAATCTGAATTATATTTGAAGATAAAACGAACATTCCAAGTAAATAGCAGTTGTGAGAGAAAATTTGGGAAAAGTGGAATTGAAAGTGTAGTACAGACAGTGTGCACTCATGTAAACTGCCAGGAGTAGCGCATGAAATGCTACCATTGGTGATAATGTCTGAAGGGAATTGATATTTTCCATGATTTGATAACGATGTGATAAGTTAACGTGAATTTTGTTTCGATGTAATCTCTGAAATTTGGTAGGATGAAATCTGTGGGTTTTCTTGTGTCAACTACAAAGTAAAATTTAGAGCAAAAATTAATTTAAAAAGATAACCTTTGCCATACATTTTTCTAAGAATGTAATCGAATGCAAGTAAATATTCATGTCAAAAGTTTAGATGAGGTAATTGGGCGGAAATTAACTTTACAATGCATTTTCATTTATGATAAGCAAGGTCATTTATGGGACAGATTAAAGAATGGCCTATTTTACTTCTTCTATTTTTTTTTACCTAAATTTTAGGTATTTCAACTGGTTTTAAATGATAAATATTTGACTCTTGGAAAAAAAAATTTTTTTAGCAAAATTTAAGAATTTCCTTTTCTTAATAATAATTTCTTAAGTAATTTATCTGTTCATGGATATATTTGCATAATTTTAGCGCCAACTCATTTTTTTATAAAAATGTATTTATTTGTTAGTATATGAGAAGCTTAAAATTCGATTAATTGATTGCCTTGTTAATAGAAAATAAAAGTGGAAGAACTAATGCTGAGATGAAAGAAATGGCTGCTTGAAAGCTAAGAACCACAATAACTTTTGCGCTTGCTTTATTACTTGCTCGAGCGCAGTAAACCATCATTCCATATTTAAGCAATGAAAAATTGCCATAAAGAAATAAAACGCACCCAATTCCAATTACAGTCTGAAAAATTGTATTTGCTATAGAAAATATTACAGATTTGTTGAAATGGTAAGCTTAGGATTTATGTTGCTTTAAATATATCATTTGAGACTGTATCTCAAAGCATCAAATTAACATCATTATTTAGCCAAATTTGTTAGACATTCTGCATCTCATTAATATAAACGAAATCAAAATTTAGTTCAATAATATTTTCAAATTATCAATGGATGAAAACATTTTGATATTGTTTAATTTAACTTAAATCATTGATGAAATTTTTTCAATTCTTCATACCTGTGCCATGATAAGTACAACAGCGATAGTTTTTCCAAAATTTTCGTATTTCGATGACAAAAATGTAGCAATAGCTCGCTCACTAACTATTGCAGGTACAGAAGCAACATTTAAGGACGATGTTAGAATAATCGGTCCTCGTATCATCAAACATTCCCACGGGAACATCATATACCCGCAGGGATCAGTGTGTTTCTTCTGATATCCCACTAATATATAGGTGTAGGTAAATACTCTATAACAAAATTCATCAGAAATTTCTACGGAAGAGTACAATCAACATAGTTCTTTGAGTTTTTATTTTGTCTAAAATGATTAAAAGGGGCTTTTCGAAATTAGTGCGTGCGTCATTTGCTTAGTGAAAAGCATTTTATCAAATATTTCCTCTTCTTCTGCATTCTTTTGTTATTGTTTTGCTTTTTTCACTTATTATATATGAATGATTTCTTTGTGCTTAATTTTTAGTTGTAACATTATTGTGTTACTGCCTTGTAGGTGATAAAAAGGAAAGGACAAATTTTAATTTTTCCATAAACTTGAAAAATGAAGAAACAACCTTGCAGCACAGTGAAGAATAAGCCATAACTGATGTGTGATAATCAAAATTCGAGTATTTTGATGTAATAAAATACGATTTGTTATCTTAAGCATTACCCATATTTCAACAACAAATCCTGTCGCTGATATGATAATCCCAACAATGATAATAGCGTTGAATGCGACACTATTAGCCAATTCGCTTGCTTGCTTACATGATTCCATATTTATAATTAGCCTAAAAATTTTGCAGCTTACTACTTTTCAATTTTAACAATTAAAATTAAAATATCTTCTTATAGGAAGATATTATATGTAAACAAAAAAATTAAAGATTTAATTCAGTAGGAAAAAAATTTGTTGAGAACATTTGATAATTTTGATAATAAGCAAGAACTTTGATAATAAGCAAGAAATCACCTTTAATTAACAGCTGATGTTGTTAACTAAAATTCTGTTGACAGATGTCAAACGTTCCTTCCAGGCAACTGTATGAAGATGAAAAGAGAATGAAAATGATGCATGAAAAGCTTCGAATATTTTATGAGAAGAGTTTTGATGACTTATTAAATAGTCCATGGAAAGCTTAATAACATTAAAGCTAGAATTGTGTGAATACATCAATGATTTTCATGGGAGAATTATAAAACTTCGTCAATTTATGAATGGCAGAATTTTGTTTTCAATAAAGAAATGTGAGAAATGATTGATATTTAAAGAGAGAAAAAAAAATGAGATAAATGGTATTTTTCTGTAAACACTGGGAAGTTTAGAGATGGTTTAATTTTTTCTTCTATTTCATTTTTCTACAATTTCATTTCTCTTCTTTCACCCGTAATTTATAACTTTTGTACTGAATAAGATATTTGATATCAACCACTGATTTGCATTATTTCACTTGGTCCAAATGATGTTTTGAAATGGACTCAATCACTTCATTATTCGGATCAATCTTCATCAATATTTTTGAAAAGCTTTTGAATTGATTGGAAGAAAACGTAAACTCTTCAGGATAGTTTTTTTAAATATTCTTGCTTCAGCAGTTGTCAGCTTACAATATTAATATTTTGAGCTTAATGATCATTTATAAAACTTGAAAAACAAGTAAAGAATTGGTTAAATAATTAAATTTTATGATAGTAATTCAAGTTTTTAGAGTTCTGCTGCTATTAATAAACACGATAATTTAAAATGAATTCTGTCCATTACTTTATTTATTAATTTGTGGAAAAATTTTAATTTCTCACGAAATATGGCTTGAGAAATTCGCACATGAAAAGATAAAAGCAAAATTATTTACTTAAGCATTAATCATGTTTTCTAAAAATTATTACCTGATATTCTTCACTAACATTGTTTGATGCCTGAACACTATTTATCCTTTTGATTATATTAGCACATTAGTCCTTGCTTTTTTTCTGCTAAATTTGAGAGCTTCAATCCATCATTTTTCGTTCCTGTGAATATTCTGCAATTCATAATAATTAAAAAAGTCAATCATGGTGGCAAAGTTACGTCGCATTTAGGACTTTTAGTGACCGTTTTTCCTTTATTGCAAATCTTAAGGTAAATATGAAATTCTTCAATCTAGTAAACAAATTAAATGCAATACTAAACGATACTTTCAAGATTTTCCATTTCTGCGAAACGATTATATTTATATTTGACAGTTGTAAATTTAAAAAAGCACATGGATTAAATAAAGCTGAGTGATCTGTGATGCAATTAACACTCACTTCATTCTACCAATAAACCAATTCCTTCACACATGATTGGTGGAAATAATTGCCTTATAAAACTGGTCATTAAGTACTAAAAAGCATCAATCAGAGTGACCAAAACAAAAACCATGAAAAAGTGCGATTTGTAAGCTGTTTCGTCGATATAATCATTTATCAGAATTTGAAAGAAGATAAAGATGATGAAAAGGAAAAAAAGAGGAAGAAGAGTACGGATTTGATGATTGTCTACTTTGATCTGAAATAAAAGTTGCTTAAAATAGATGGGTAACGTTAGATGAACCAAAAGTATACGAAATATTTGATATTGTAGAAATTCCCCAAATGATATCATTAAAAACCAATTCAATAGCAAAGAAGTCAGCTGAAGGGGAGATTTATTTAATTACACTTACAATATTATATGACATTAGATAAACTATGTGAACAACAGAATGTCGGGGGAAAAAAATTAAAACATTATTTAACTAAGAAATTTAATTAACAAACTTTTTAATCTTCATTCAATGTAATTCATTCATTGTCACATAGAATTAGTGGGGAAGATTAATGACAAATCTTGATCCATCCAAACTCCTTCATTAATCTGCAATAGATTTATTAATTGCACAAAATAATTTCGGATATTTTTAAAAAAAAAGTGCAAATTGAAAAGATAAAATTTAAAAATTAATGTATAACATCAACAACCTAACCAACTTCATAAAATAAAGACTTTACTTGACTGTCAGCGTCATCACTTCTATATCGATCAAGAAAAATTTGACTTATATGCAATCACTTTTCCTATATATGCTGGATGGACCCTTCAAGAAATTGTTGAATCCAGCAATTCCACATGATCTCCCTTTTGGAATATTAAAATTCTAATCAACAGACGTATGAAATTTTTTTGATGAATATGAAGTGATCATATTCCAATCTCAAACTTTCACTCTTATCGATAAGGCTTATTAAACAAACTAAAGCTGAATTAATGAAAATATAATTCAGCTCATATGTTCATATGAAACAGCTCATACGAAACTCACATTTTTGTTTAACAGAAAGTAGGCGATTTGTTGATAATTAATTATTAATTATGAAGAAAAGCCCCATATAAGATAAATCATTGAAATTTGGTTCTCAAAAAACCTGTCTTTCCTTCTCCGTAAAACCTAATCTTCAACTTACAAGCCTCGATTCACAGACAGTTAATTTTCGAACTTGTATTTCCAGCCAGCTAATAGTGATAGTTCTGTAAGCATGTATTTGACAATAAAGGATGTGGCAATTCAACTGTCGTTTATGAATTGATTCTGGCTGCATCAAAACTCGAGTTTCAGTTTTCTCTGCGCAGTAGCTTAAAAAAATACCAAATTGTAGAAAAATAGAAAAATAATGAAAATGACTAGATCACACCAGCATTTATGATAAATGCGAGAGAATATATTGCTCAATTCATCATGTTACTGAACATATTGCTTTGATTTTGAATGTTTATAATAAGCAATATCTCGAAGAAACTAGTTGTTGGGAGTAAATAACTTGAATAAATAATAATAACCACTTAAGATGTAATTAGTTGGTACATAAGAATTAAGTATATAATATTACTACTCTTACAGAAAGTTTACTGCCAAATTCTGTATAAGTGATCACGTATTTTTTCTATTAGTTTAAATTAAGTTGATTAGAAATTTAGAAACAAAAATTAGACGTGTTTATACATATTTCTGAAGCACATTCTTCATGTAAATAAGACTAATTAAACTAGAGATCTCTAGCATACAAACATTTTAAACTATCATCTATTTACTCACCTAAACAAAAGATGGACAACCACACATTATTTTGTACGAAAATAGAAAATTGAATCAAAATCATAAAACGAAAACCATTTGAACAAATTGCACTTGTTTTCCTATACAAGATCATAGCTGTTGCACCCAATAAAAAAAAAAAAAAAAACATCACGGTGATAAAAACAATGAAACCATTGTAATCGAAAAACTTAACAATCAAGAGAATGAAAGTTGTTCAAAGTTTGAGCTAAATTTTTGGGGAGGAAAACTAATGAACCATTGGGGGCAAATGACTAAGCAAGGAAAAAGAAACTTAAGGAAATGTAACATAATTTACTGACAGGTCAAATATCTTCAGAACTAATATTGACCCAAAAATTATGCGCATTATCACCTATTTCCTATTACATTCATTTCTTTGAAGCAATAAATAACAATGTCACTATTTCAAAATAAGAGAAAAGTTCAAAGAATAATGGTTGAGGTAAAAGTTTAAACTCAAAATTAACTTGAATGCTTAAAAAAGAAATTAACTTACTACATTGGTATTCCTGCATTTAATTATGTAGCCGAAATCCTAAAATCAGTCATGTCTGATTTTGAATTTCGAAAGAGTATATATGTAGTATACGTCCAAAAAAATTATTGTACGTTTTGGAATACAGCGAAGGTTAATAATAACTACAGATCAGCAAAATATTTCTATTTGCAGAAAAAATATCATGATAATTCAATTATAAAAGTATGAAAAGAGAGATTACAACATCCATGGAGATTACAATTTAAACCTCTGAATGATTTAAAATCAGAACCCACATTAAGGCTTGTTTCAATATACTTACTTCATATATTCAGCAAACTGCGCTTGATAGAAATATTCCACAGGAACAATATATGCAGGACAACGAGAATTAACATTGCCAGATCGATCCAAATTTGCTAAAACTTTTTCCAAAAATGTATCCCAGCAATAGCAACACACCACTGCTTCCTGACTAACCACTGGCACTATAGTACGACAACGCAACGCACAAATTTCGACGACATTATCAAATCTGCAAATGATAATCAAGATCCATCCTTCACTTATGTTTGCGAATAGTAATTAATTAATTGCTTCTTGGATATCTTCCTACTGTCCAAAGGATACCTCTATAAGCTATCTAAAAATAACACAAACTATCTAAAAGTAGTTAATACTAGACTTAAATATAGCCTTGTCTCAATCAATCCCACTTTCATGGACATCTGTCACCACAAATGTCACTGTGATATTGAGTTATTCAACATATTTTACACATTTGAACTTTTGCTTCGTCTATTGAGTTCTTCATATAATTATCGTCAAAAAAAAAAAAAAGATTAAAGAAAAAAAAAACTTATATAGGCGCTTACATTCTAAAAAACTGATTTTGCTCGTCTTAACATAGTACCATATCAACAAATACAACTTATATCAGAAAATATTTGAAACTTGAGAGTTGAAATAGGCAATCAGCTCTACAGATTTATTACACATTTGTAGATCGAGCTTATACACAATTCGATTAATAGAGATGGATCAAACTGATGCATCGCTACTACTGAAACCTTCTTCGAACTAAAGTAAAGACAACCTTTAATCTCACTTACTTGAATAACACAAAGAACAGTACTGCTTCTGAAACAAAAACGTTAGTGTGAACTATGTTAATGTTATTTCTACACATATTTCTGGTAAATCGATGTCGTTATCATTTTAATATTTCATTTATTTCACCAGAAAGAAGCGGAACTCAACTTACCTAACCATAACCATGTCCTATTTTTATTAATTTTAAGTCAAAAAAAAAAAATCAGAGCAAATAAAAGATGAAATACATCTCATGATAAGTATATGCTATTAAAATACAGACAATAAAAGTGAATAAAATTTCCATAAATATTTTTGTCCTTTGGAAGCAAATAAGCATGAATTCTTCATTTTAGATCTTTTATTGAAAAAAAAAAAAAAAAATCTAATGAACAAGTCCATATAAATATGGAGATGAAACAAACAAAATCACATAAGCAAGAAGACAACACACTGGTAAAAAATCAAAAATTCCTACGAAATTGATAATGAAACAAACTAATCGATAGGTTTCATAAACATCGAGTAATACTCAAAAACGATTATTTTGAATGGTATTATTATTTACATAAACGAAACTTTTATCAGCAATGAATTTGTCTCTTAGCAGAGCATTGATGAATTGATCGAATACAGCAACGAGTCATCTAAAAAAGAAATGAATTCATGCTGTATTTTCAAATGTTTACATCAAAGATTTAGTATCTCTCGGATGAGTGTGTTTACTTAGCTATCTAGCGACAAGAAATGTCGTTTTTTGACACGATCAATCATTTCTATTTAATTCTATTTAATATTTTATAGAGTCGAAGTTTCACGGTTAAATTTGTATTTTTTTTTTTTTTTTTTCATATAAAGTAAATATAACTTGCTCCATGGCTGATTGCATCTCATGATCTATTTGTCACCATATAGGCAATTGTGATAAAGAACACGCCCATCGACTGTGCACATTCCTGAAAGTTTGAAAGTTAGGAAGAAAAACTGAAAATTCGAAAAGTAAACATTTAAACTTTTATACAGAAGCGAACTACATATAAACCTTAGCTTCATTTAAATTGCGTTCTAATAGTGCTAGTCATAACGTCGAATACTTTATTTGGGAATTAGATTTTATTTTCTGTAATGTATAAATCAAAATGAAACAACAGCTTTTGCATCCTTTGCAGATTTGTAAACAATTGCAAGTTGTAAACATTGGAAACATAATGAAGCTCTCGACAATATTGCTGAAAAGTTATCTAATGCCATGATTCTTCACCATTCGCATTCTATTTTACTCTCCTCTTTTAATTTCTAGTAAAAAAATCAGGTTCTAAATTCAAACTAACATTTGAAATTTTAAATTTCGATTTATAAGAAACTCTTTAGCTGAATGAATCATTTATCATTAATTCAAGTTGTGTTGCCATTGTTTCATTTGAATGGTGCAATTATTCTTTCACCATTTGGCGCAATTTTACAGAATGTCATAAATTCACTCGTTTGCTCCTCGAACTGTTTTGCACAGTTGTGTCGCATATCCTTAAATAATCCATTCCGAGTTGCTTCCAGTTACTTTCGATAATTTTTCCTCCAAATTATCAGACCACTGTGGAACTCTTAACACATATAAGTTTGCAAGCAATAAATAGTTTCCCGGTACAAACACCCATAACATCACGTGCTATGTTGTTGGTACAGTAATACATCTGCTCATATATATGACTATGGTGGATCTCTGATTATGAATCTGAGTGGATCACACCACAGTTAGCAAAGAAATAAATGAATGACATATATACATGTGCTTGTTAGAGTTATCGATTCAATTTCTGTGCTCAATTTTGCAGATTGGTTATGAATATCGATTGTCAAGAAAAATGATAAATAAATTCATAATTCTTTTCTATTTCCCGCTAAAAATTAGTTTTGCTACTACTAAAGCACCTTAAATTTACTAAATATACCGTCAAAAAAATATATAAAATGATATGAACTGATAATTTCATAATTTTGAAGCAGGAAAAGCTGAAATTAACAGGCAAATTCATTTTTTCATTTTCAAAACAGCAGAAGTTAAAATTAACATTCATTATGGATGACTTGAAATTTCAGTTTTAAATGAGAAATTGGTAAGGAAATGATAAAATACAAATTTTATCAACCTAAATTAAGGAAAAAAAAATACAAATTTTTTTACAAATTTTTTTTTTATATTTTTTTTTTTTTAAATACAAATTTTATCAACCTAAATCGATTTGATTAAGCATATTTTCACTAGAAAAAATAATTTTGCATTTTATGCAAACTAAATCTTTCACTATAAAAATTCACCTGCATGATAGATAAATATTCCGCACTTTCATTTTTCGATTTTTTCTAATTTTCTCATCAATCTTTAACAGCTAAAATCCGAATAACTGGATTCTGGAATAACTCCAACTCATATTGATCAATATCATGAAAGTAACCAACGAAATGAAATGCTTACTTCTATATTCAACCGCTCTTTTCCATTGTGAGTTTCTCCCAGCCACTTTTGCTAATTCCCCCGCCGAATTTATCAAGACCACTATGAAATTCTTAACACATACACATTAGCAATAAACAATCCCCCGGTACCAACACCCCGTACCACCATAACGCCATCTTGTTTGGAACAGTAACACATCTGCTCATATATATATATTACTATGGTGGATCTTTGATTATGAATTTGAGTGGATCACACCACAGTTAGCAAAGAAATAAATGAATGACATATATACATGTGCTTGTTAGAGTTATCGATTCACTTTCTGTGCTCAATTTTGCAGATTGGTTATGAATAACTAAGTTAAAACTGTCCACAATAAAAATATCTCAAAATTATTAACTTTGTTACTATCAGAAATTAATTGCAATGTTAATATTAGTGTTCGATGCATAAATGAAATTTAAGAATTTTCAATTTTAATTAAACTTAAAAATATAAGAAAAAGTTCATTTATTGGTAATGTTCACTTCTTGGACGGTTAGCATAATACTGAGAAGAGACATTTATCAATTGATCTGATCATTGTTTATTTCTCTTTTTTTGAGTAAAAATTAAAAAATGAGACCTGGGGGTGGTGCAATGAAAAAATTTGGTGCGAAAAGACGAATGAGATTTAAGCATAATAAAGTTGTTAAACGAAAAGTTTTGAAAGCACCGAAGAAAAAAGGAATGATCAAAGGAAAGAGTAAATTTAGACAGAAGAAAAATAAACAAAGGATGAAAAAAAGATCTTCAGAAAAAAGTAAGACGAATAGACGAAATGAATTGAATCAATTTATGATCATTTTTTTATCAATTGAATTAATTGTGGAGCTAAATATATATATTTAGGATAGGTAAAGCATATGTTGGATAAGTAAAATCAATACTGATTAAGTATAAATTAAGGATTTCAAGTTATAAATTAACTTATAAATAACAAATTAATGAAATCTAGAAGAGAAATAAGCTTAATGAACGAATGAGTGGTAGCTGGAGATAATGAATTTGTCTATAATCCATTGGTGATAAATTGAATAATTGATAAAATTGAATGATAAGTTGAATAATTGATAAAATTAAATGATAATTGAATGACTAATAAAATTTAATTCAAAAAAAAAAAAAAAAGAAAAGTACTGTAAAATATCTTTTATCTATTAAATAAACTAAAGAATTTTACAGTATGCAAAGATTTGACATTAATTTATCATTCGGAACAAATATTATTTTCATTGAAATAATTTACTGATCGATTCCCTTTCTCAATTTCTGCATGTTGCGATCGAATGGATCAAATGCAATGTTGCGAAAAAAATGCAATATAACGACCAAATGCGGTGTTGCGGCCAAATGCAATGTTGCGACCAAATGCAATATTACGACCAAATGCGGTGTTGCGGCCAAATGCAATGTTGCGACCAAATGCAATATTACGACCAAATGCGGTGTTGCGGCAAATGCAATGTTGCGACCAAATGCAATATTACGACCAAATGCGGTGTTGCGACCAAACGCAGTATTACGACCAAATGGAATATTACGATCAATTACAGCGTTGCGATCAAATGGAATATTACGACCAATTACAGCGTTGCGATCAAATGGAATATTACGATCAATTACAGCGTTGCGATCAAATGGAATATTACGATCAATTACAGCGTTGCGATCAAGTGGAATATTACGATCAATTACAGCGTTGCGATCAAACGCAGTATTACGACCAAATGGAATATTACGACCAAATGCTATATTACGATCAAATGGAATATTACGATCAAATGGAATATTACGATCAAATGGAATATTACGATCAAATGCTATATTACGACCAATTGGAATATTACGATCAAATGGAATATTACGATCAAGTGGAATATTACGATCAATTACATCGTTGTGATCAATTGCAGTATTACGATCAAATGAAATATTACGATCAAATGCTATATTACGACCAAATGGAATACTACGATCAAATGCTATATTACGATCAAATGGAATACTACGATCAAATGCTATATTACGATCAAATGGAATATTACAATCAAATGCTATATTACGACCAAATGGAATACTACGATCAAATGGAATATTACGATCAAATGCTATATTACGACCAAATGGAATATTACGATCAAATGCTATATTACGACCAAATGGAATATTACGATCAAATGCTATATTACGACCAAATGGAATACTACGATCAAATGCTATATTACGACCAAATGGAATATTACGATCAAATGCTATATTACGACCAAATGGAATACTACGACCAAATGGAATATTACGATCAAATGCTATATTACGACCAAATGGAATATTACGATCAAATGCTATATTACGACCAAATGGAATACTACGACCAAATGGAATATTACGATCAAATGCTATATTACGACCAAATGGAATACTACGACCAAATGGAATATTACGATCAATTACAGCGTTGCGATCAAATGGAATATTACGATCAATTACAGCGTTGCGATCAAATGGAATATTACGATCAATTACAGCGTTGCGATCAAATGGAATATTACGATCAATTACAGCGTTGCGATCAAATGGAATATGACGATCAATTACAGCGTTGCGATCAATTGCAGTATTACGATCAAACGAAATATTACGACCAAATGCTATATTACGATCAAATGGAATATTACGATCAAATGGAATATTACGATCAAATGGAATATTACGATCAATTACATCGTTGCGATCAATCGCAGCATTACGATCAAATGAAATATTACGATCAAATGCTATATTACGACCAAATGGAATATTACAATCAAATGGAATATTACGATCAATTACATCATTGCGATCAATTGCAGTATTACGATCAAATGAAATATTACGATCAAATGCTATATCACGATCAAATGGAATATTACAATCAAATGCTATATTACGACCAATGCTATATTACGACCAAATGGAATATTACGATCAAGTGGAATATTACGATCAATTACATCGTTGTGATCAATTGCAGTATTACGATCAAATGAAATATTACGATCAAATGCTATATTACGACCGAATGGAATATTACGATCAAATGGAATATTACGATCAATTACATCATTGCGATCAATTGCAGTATTACGATCAAATGAAATATTACGATCAAATGCTATATCACGATCAAATGGAATATTACAATCAAATGCTATATTATGGCCAAATGCTATATTACGATCAAATGGAATATTACGATCTATTACAGCGTCGCGATCAAATGCAGTATTACGACCAAATGGAATATTACGATCAAATGCTATATTACGACCAAATGGAATATTACGATCAAATGGAATATTACGATCAAATGCTATATTACGACCAATTGGAATATTACGATCAAACGAAATATTACGACCAAATGCTATATTACGATCAAATGGAATATTACGATCAAATGGAATATTTACGATCAAATGGAATATTACGATCAAATGGAATATTACGATCAAATGCTATATTACGACAATTGGAATATTACGATCAAACGAAATATTACGACCAAATGCTATATTACGATCAAATGGAATATTACGATCAAATGCTATATTACGACCAAATGGAATATTACGATCAAATGGAATATTACGATCAATTACATCGTTGCGATCAATTGCAGTATTACGATCAAATGAAATATCACGATCAAATGGAATATTACAATCAAATGCTATATTACGACCAAATGCTATATTACGACCAAATGGAATATTACGATAAATTACAGCGTCGCGATCAAATGCAGTATTACGATCAATTACAGCGTTGCGATCAATTGCAGTATTACGACCAAATGGAATATTACGATCAAATGGAATATTACGATCAAATGCTGTATTATGGCCAAATGCTATATTACGATCAAATGGAATATTACGATCAAATGCTACATTACGACCAAATGGAATATTACGATCAAATGGAATATTACGATCAATTACAGCGTCGCGATCAAATGCAGTATTACGATCAATTACAGCGTTGCGATCAAATGCAGTATTACGACCAAATGGAATATTACGATCTATTACAGCGTCGCGATCAAATGCAGTATTACGACAAATGGAATATTACGATCAAATGCTATATTACGACCAAATGGAATATTACGATCAAATGGAATATTACGATCAAATGCTATATTACGACCAATTGGAATATTACGATCAAATGGAATATTACGATCAATTACATCATTGCGATCAATTGCAGTATTACGATCAAATGAGATATTACGATCAAATGCTATATTACGACCAAATCGAATATTACGATCAAATGCTATATTACGACCAAATGGAATATTACGATCAATTACAGCGTTGCGATCAAATGCAGTATTACGACCAAATGGAATATTACGATCAATTACAGCGTTGCGATCAAATGCAGTATTACGACCAAATGGAATATTACGATCAATTACAGCGTTGCGATCAATTGCAGTATTACGACCAAATGGAATATTACGATCAAATGGAATATTACGATCAAATGCTATATTATGGCCAAATGCTATATTACGATCAAATGGAATGTTACGATCAAATGGAATATTACGATCAAATGGAATATTACGATCAATTACAGCGTCGCGATCAAATGCAGTATTACGACCAAATGGAATATTACGATCTATTACAGCGTCGCGATCAAATGCAGTATTACGACCAAATGGAATATTACGATCTATTACAGCGTCGCGATCAAATGCAGTATTACGACCAAATGGAATATTACGATCTATTACAGCGTCGCGATCAAATGCAGTATTACGATCAAATGGAATATTACGATCAATTACAGCGTCGCGATCAAATGCAGTATTACGATCAAATGGAATATTACGATCTATTACAGCGTCGCGATCAAATGCAGTATTACGACCAAATGGAATATTACGATCAAATGCTATATTACGACCAATTGGAATATTACGATCAAATGGAATATTACGATCAGTTACATCATTGCGATCAATTGCAGTATTACGATCAAATGAAATATTACGATGAAATGCTATATTACGACCAAATGGAATACTACGATCAAATGCTATATTACGATCAAATGGAATATTACAATCAAATGCTATATTACGACCAAATGGAATACTACGATCAAATGCTATATTTACGACCAAATGGAATACTACGATCAAATGGAATATTACGATCAAATGCTATATTACGACCAAATGGAATACTACGACCAAATGGAATATTACGATCAAATGCTATATTACGACCAAATGGAATATTACGATCAAATGCTATATTACGACCAAATGGAATACTACGATCAAATGCTATATTACGACCAAATGGAATATTACGATCAAATGGAATATTACGATGAAATGCTATATTACGACCAAATGGAATACTACGATCAAATGCTATATTACGATCAAATGGAATATTACAATCAAATGCTATATTACGACCAAATGGAATACTACGATCAAATGCTATATTACGACCAAATGGAATACTACGATCAAATGGAATATTACGATCAAATGCTATATTACGACCAAATGGAATACTACGACCAAATGGAATATTACGATCAAATGCTATATTACGACCAAATGGAATATTACGATCAAATGCTATATTACGACCAAATGGAATATTACGATCAAATGGAATATTACGATCAAATGCTATATTACGATAAAATGGAATACTACGATCAAATGCTATATTACGACCAAATGGAATATTACGATCAAATGCTATATTACGACCAAATGGAATACTACGACCAAATGGAATATTACGATCAAATGCTATATTACGACCAAATGGAATACTACGACCAAATGGAATATTACGATCAAATGGAATATTACGATCAAATGGAATATTACGATCAAATGCTATATTACGACCAAATGGAATACTACGACCAAATGGAATATTACGATCAAATGCAGTGTTGCGATCAAAGTTTACTTTCACTTTAACCAATGAAATTAACTAAGAAACTTCTTCGCAAGCAATAATTTTCTATTTTCTGTGCCATATTTGCTACAAGGAATTTGAAAGGCTAAAACAATGGGCGCATTCGTACCTCTAAGAAATACGAAAAAGACTATAAGCGCTTCGCCACGGAATTTTCAATTAATTTTTTATTAAACTTACCTATAAATTGGCTGACTCATTTATAGTATATATTCTAGGCTTGCAGTGGCCATAACTTCTGGCTGCTTTCCACATTTATAGGCCTAAGGACTGGAAAAATTTTTTTTTTTTTTTTGGAAGACTTATTTTTTTTTTTTTTTTTTTGGAAGACTTATTTTTTTTTGGAAAAATCTTTGGAAGACTTATTTACACTCTAATGTCTGCCATGTTGATAGCATTGTGCTCACAAGTTGACAATTTGTGAAGGAAAGTTTTTAATTTCACTTTGAATTCAGCTGTTCGCTCTTATTTTTTGATTTCAGTAGCTCTGCTCGGACAAATAATATTTCTTGGAAGGAATAGTTGCTTACTGTTTATTTTCTATAGTTGCTTGTTGTTTATTGTTGCTTACTGTTTATAGTTGTTTATTGTTTATGGTTGCTTATTGTTTATTGCTGCTTATTGTTTATGATTGCTTATTGTTTATTGCTACTTATTGTTTATGATTGCTTATTGTTTATGACTGCTTATTGTTCATGCATAAATTTTACCTAATTTGATTAACTGCATGCTTCTTATATTATTTAGTCATAATTCATTTGCAATTTTTAATTTCATTAGTATATGCAGAGATGGCAACCGTTTTTTTCTGAAACAATTAGTGATAACAATAATAATAATAATAAAAGAAATAGCATTAGCAGTGAAAGAAGTGACGATTGAGAAATGATTAACATTACTAGATAATAATGTTTATTATCTGTGATATATCATTGATAATTTAAAGATAAGCAAAAGACGGTTGTTTAGTGTTACCTTAAGCAAACGATAGAATTCATACCTGTTTTCCATTAAAATTGAAATTTTATTGAAATTTTGACAACAAAATGTTTGATGAAATTTATCAATTTTTATTTCTCTATTGATAATTAAAAAAAAAAAAATTTAAACAATTTATTTCTATTCGAAATAAGTACGAATCAAAAACTTTGATAAATAATAACAAAGTTTATTTTATTGACTTTAATTTACTTCTTCTTGTTCATTTTCAAAATACACTCATAAAATTATAAAATATTTCATTCAGGAAATGGAAATGAAAATGATGAATGATTTAATTAGAAATGCTCATTTTCAAATAAACAAAATGAATTGGGAAGAGAAAGTTCAAAATTTCACTGATAACACTTGGGAATGTTTATGTGATAATGTAACTGATATTACTAATGTTAGTTAAATTTAAATTTCTACTAATTATATAAGTGATAATTTAATAATTAGACAATTAGCTAGGTAATAATAATAACATTATCATGATAATTATTAAAGTTTTATTATTAGCTTAATACTATTTTATCGAATATGATGATAAATTAGTTAAAATTAAATTTGACAATCTAATAAATACGAATTTAATTTTATAACATAATAAATTGAGCTAGGCCAATTTAAATTTTTTTTAAATTATAAATTAGCTAATAAAATTAATTGAATATAAACTTATGTATTATATTTTTAAATATTTTTTTTTTTGTAGATACAAGAAAAATGCATAAATATAGAAAACAAATTAATAAAAATTTTTAAATATATAAAATATGATATCGAATCGAGATTGTCCACTCTGAAATCTGATTCTAATATCAGTTATTTGTCATCCAATCAGTATTATCCATTTTATAATAAAAGTAATAACTTAGAAAATACCTTAAGAGGTAAAGTAAAAGTATAATTATCATTGATTATTGATTATTTAATTACTATTTGTGAATTTCAAAAAATCATTTCAAAAAAATTATTTGTTTCATTTAAAACATTATAAAATTGTTTATTGTTTACTGCTTAACGCTTTCTTTTCTTTTTTTTTTTCTTTGAGTGATTAAATAATTTTTAGAAAAAACATTGGAAAATGATATATTATCAAGTATTTATATGATGCAGCATAGTTTACTTAAAATTGATGCATTTCAAGTAAACAAATCAAAAATTTATTTAATTTTTTATTGCCCTATATCACTAATAAACAATGATATGTTTGATTTTGATAAATTTTAAAATTTATTTTTAAAAAATTTTCATATTTTGTTTATTGATTTATTTGTTTGTTTGCTTTTATTTCAGAAACGAAAAATGGGATTGAATAAATATTGTTCAACGATACGTTTACTCATTTATGATAGAGTTAAAATTAAAAAACAATTATTGAATGTTAAATATGCAAGAAAAAAACTTGCAAATATTAAGCAAAAAATTCAAAATTCAAATTTGATAAAACAACAATCGGTTAAAATTTCCCTTAGTTCAAATTTAAATTTAGCCATTTTGAATTTAAACAAATGTTAATAGATTTTGATTAATTAATAAATTAAATATTCCACAAAGCATTTTTTTTTTTTTAAACTTGATATTAAATAATTTTTAGCAATTTTTTTTTCAAAACATTATTTTTATTAGACTAAATGTACAAAAGTAAAAATTTTTATTTTTTTAAAAATTCGTAAATTTAAGTGATTTGAAGGACAAATTTTAAATTAATTTTAATTTGGCATTTTAAATTAATTTATTTAGCTGAATAAATGCATAGCAATGTTGGATAATATATTGGCAGCAATGCAATTTATAATAATTGAAATTGACAAACAATTTGATTCAATTTATTCGGTTAATCGATACATTGCATTATTTAATGAGTTGTACCAGCAGTTTCAGCACAATCACCAGGTATTTCATTCAAATTAAATTAAATTGAAATTGGAAATAATTGAAATT
Organism: Brugia malayi; assembly: GCF_000002995.4. Classification (NCBI taxonomy): domain Eukaryota; kingdom Metazoa; phylum Nematoda; class Chromadorea; order Rhabditida; family Onchocercidae; genus Brugia; species Brugia malayi. The sequence goes on from NW_025062284.1 coordinate 642,618, forward strand.
GAAAATAATTAAATTAAACTGCACAATCACCAGGTATTCCATTCAAATTAAATTAAATTGAAATTGGAAATAATTGAAATTGAAAATAATTAAATTAAACTGCACAATCACCAGGTATTTCATTCAAATTAAATTAAATTGAAATTGGAAATAATTGAAATTGAAAATAATTAAATTAAACTGCACAATCACCAGGTATTTCATTCAAATTAAATTAAATTGAAATTGGAAATAATTGAAATTGAAATTAAATTAAATCAAGCAATTACCAGGTATTTCATATAATTGAAATTGAAATTAAATTAAAAAATAATTGAGACTGAAGTTAAATTAAATTAAATTACGCAATCACCAGGTATACCATATAATTGAAATTGAAATTAAATTAAAATCACTGAGTTATTTTTAATCTTTTAAAATGGAATTTATTTAAAAAGAAAACAGAAAAGTAATCGATGAATAAAAAAAGAAATGAAAAAAAATTTTTTTTTTTTTTTGATAAGTTAGATATTATTTGAAATGATAAAAGATTAGTGCAAATATCAAAGGTTTGAATTTTGATAAAATGCTAAAAAGATAAATTGATAATCTGACAAAAAAAACCGATAATGTTTAAAAAAAGTCTCTAATCATTGCACTGATAAGAATTGATAATTTTAAATTTATTAAAATCATTTTTTAAAAAATTTTTTTACATCAATTATTTTTTCTATTATTAATAAGAAATTTTTAATTTGTGATAAAAAATGTTTTTTTGCAGAAATTTTTTTCGCGACAAAATTGGATATTTGATGAATGAAAATAAACAGTAAACAATAATTTCATTTTTTTAATTTCTTTCGAATCGCTTATTTTCTTTTTTAATCTTAATAAATTTAATAAATATATTTCTATAAAATTTTAATAAAACAATAAAAAAAAGGAAAGTATTGCTATTATTGTTTATTTTTCATTTATTTTCATCAATTGTTTATGATTTATTTAAATTTGTTTACTTTTATTTTATGAAAAAAAAAAGAAAAACGAGAAATTTTAAGTTTTTTCAAATTTTAACTGTATAATAAAGTTTTTTTTTGTTTCGGAACTTTCACTTCAAAAAAGAAAAGTAAGAAAAAAAGTTTTACATTGTAAATAAATTAATTACAAAAATAGGATTTATTGTTTTTTCAAACATTAACAAAGAAATTAGATTAATTAATTAGTAAAAAAAAATATACAAATGATAATTGTGTGATAAATATTTTATTTATTTTTTATTTATTTTTATTCAAACATTAACAAAGATATTAGACTAATTAATTAATTAATAAAAAAATATGCAAATGATAATTTGTTGTGATAAATATTTATTTATTTATTTTTTATTTATTTTTTTTTCAAACATTAACAAAGATATTAGATTAATTAATTAGTTAATTAATAAAAAAAAATGCAAATGATAATTTGTTGTGATAAATATTTATTAAATTTACAAATGCATTTTATTCACATATGCGATACAATTTTTTTTTTTTTTTTTTTTTAGAAAAAAAGCATATTAAGGCAACATTTTCATACAATTTTAGCAATTATTTATACAATTATGAATATTTTTTGCATTTTTGTTTGTTTGTTTTGTTTATTTATTTGTTTGTTTGTTTTTTTTTTCATATTTTTTTTTTTTTTTGAGAAGAAAGAAATTAAAAGAAATTAGAACAAATTATGAAATGATAAATCTTTTTTTTTTTTCAGCTTTTCAAATCAAAAAAAAATGTTAGTTAGTTAATTGCAAAACAATTATCATTGAAAAAAAAATATATATAATAAACAATTTCAAATTCAATTCAATTTATTAATTAATGAATATTCTAAAGATCAAAGATCAAACATTTTCCTCTTTTCACATTTTATTTAATCAATAATTAATTGATTAAAATGATCGATTAGTGAGAATTAAATCAGTTGAAATAGAAATTTAAAAAAAAAAAAAAGTTCCTTTTAATTATGAAAATTTTAATTTTTAATTTTAATCTTTTACTTTAATCTTTAATGAATTTTATTACTTTCGAACTTTTTTTTTTTTTTTTTTTTTTTTGTTTTGATTTGAAAATGAAAGTACATTATAGTGTAAAAAAGATGGAAAATATTGCTGGCAGTTTTTTTTTTTTTTTTCTTTTTTAATTTTTTAAAAAAGAAAATCAAAGAGAGAGGGAGAGAGAGAGAGAGGGAGAGGGAAAGAGGAAAAGAAAGAGAAGAAATTTTAATAAATTTTTGACATTGAATTGATATGTGGAAGAATGTTCAGGTAGAATTTGATAAATAATTCATATGAAGAAAAGAAGAAAACGTCGAAAAGCTGAAAGAGAGTTTAGATTAGCATGTACCGGTGACACATTCGTTGCTATCACTGTCACCACTGTCACCGCTGTCACCATTGCAACCACTGTCACAATTGTCACCATTGTCACCACATCTAGCCTCGGAAGAAGCAGTACCAAAGTGCGTGCAGCACTGCCGGCAACCAAAAGAAGAAACACAGAACGATATTCACTACCACATGGATATTGCAATCGCTGCTATGGATGAAAATTGCCAATGGCTGAAAAATTAGTATTATCACTTGTTATCAGTAGTGTTACCATTATCATTTGTTATCAGTAAATCACCATTATCATCTTTTATCAGTGATATTATAATTATCAGTTGTCATCAGTGATACTACCATCATCATCTCCTATCAGTGACACTATCATTTGCTGTCAGTAAATCACCATTATCATCTGTTATCAGTGATATTATCATTACCATTTGCTATCAGTGATACTACTGTCACCATCACCTACCAGTGGCATTATCATTTGTTATCAGTAATATTATCATTTGCTATCAGTGGTATTGTCATTATCATTTGTCATCAGTGATACTATCACTATTATCATTATCAGTGATTGGTACTAATGCCATAAGGATCATATCAGCTCTTTTCAGCTATCAGTGATACTATCATCATTTTATAAGATCAAGATAGACAATTATATGATCAGACTTTGATTTATTTATTTTTTTTTTTTAAATAATTTTGAAAAAAAAAAATTCTGTTATCAATAATAAATGTAATTAATTGGTATTTCTTTTAGCAATTAATTGTTAAAGAATCCTCCCTCATATTTCATTTCTGATTTTAATTCCATTTCCATTTATTTGAATCAAATGCTTCATTTGATCATAAAACAATTAAAATATCAACATATACCGGCAAAAAATTGCTAAGATAAGTTCGATAATCTGTTGCACATCCACCATAATTGCTGTTTTGTTCGTTTATTGTTTATTGTTTATTGTTTATAAATCACAATAATTAATCTGTAAATATACAATACTAACAAATGTATTATTTACTTTTTGAAACACAAAAACGATAAATAATACAAATGAAATAAATTTAATTGTAAAAAAAAAGAAGAAATCAAATAATATTTGCATTTAGTTTTCATTTATTTATTTATTTATTTTTTCATTACGTTTCAACTTTTCGATGATTTGTAAATAATTTAAACTAAATTTTGTGATTCAATGAAAAAATATACTTGAAATTTTTGAAACTTTTTCAAATTTAATAACTTTCCAAATATACAAATTAGATTAGTGTGTGATTTTTTTTGAAAAATAAAAATTTTAAATTTTAAAAAAAGCAATAATTTTCACACTTATTAAATTTTTTGAAACAAAATAATACTACGTCGCTCTCTCTCTCTCGAGAGATTTTACAGGCATAAAATTATCTTTTTCAAAATAATTTATTTATTATCTAAAGATTTAAAAAATTTTTCAAAAATTAAAAAAAAAAAATTATTATCAAAATAATTTTTCATTTAGAGAGAAAATTTGACAAAATATATAGCAAATATTTAGAGTTAAATAAAATTAAATGAAATTAAAATTTTTATAGGTAATTGATTAGTAAATTTAGTCAAATTAATTTAGCTTAGTAAAAAATTAGTAAAATTTAGTAAATTTTATTAAATTTTTATAGGAATTAATTTAATTAAAATTAATACATGTTTCTTTTTTTTTTTTACAACAAAATTTCAATGTTTTATTTAATTTTAATTATATCACAAATTTTCATCATTAAATTATGATTTAAAAAAAAAAAAAGGAAAAAGAAATATTCAATTTAAATTTTATTAAAACTAATCAAAAAAAAAATTATTATTGTACATTTAAATTTTTGCCACAATCATTTGTTTGTTTGTTTATTTATTTGTTTGTTTTTTTTCTTCCTTAATTTGATTTTGTTTACTAAAATGTTGAAAAGATAAACTTTTTGTTTAAAATTTTTTTTTTTGTTTGAATTTTAAAACATTTACAAAAAAAAAAAGGAAACGAATCAAAATTAGCTTAAATAATTTTATTTTATTTAAAAAAAAAAAATCTTTTAAAAATTAATTTAAAAATTACAAAATGAAAACTAATTTTAACATATTTCACAAAGCATTTTTCAGCTAGCAATAAAATAATTTGCAAAGAAAAATGATGATAAATAGAAAATTTAGAAAATGGATGGTTTTTTAAAAAGTGGTAAAAGAAGGAGAGAGAGAGAGAGAGAGAGAGGGACAGAGAGAGAGAGAGAAAAGAGAGAAAAGAATGATAACAGATTGATAAAAAAAAAAGTTTCCTATTTTAAGTGCAACAAAAAAAAAAAAGAGTAAGAAAATTTCAACTATACAAAATTAATTATTTGTTAGAAACATATGGGAGAATTTTGTTGAGACAAAAAAAAAAAATTTAACAAAATTTAAAAATTTATAAAAATTCAATAATTTCGATAAGTTTAGAAATTTTTTAAAAAATTTTTTTTACAGCAAAAAAATAATTTTTCTGAATGAGAAATGCAACATTTTTTTTTTTTTTTTTTTAAGTAAACAATAAATATTGGTGACAAAATAAATAATAATGAGAATAATTTTATCATAAAAATGATGCATAAATGTAGTAAATAAATTGAAATTTTTTTTTTTTTTTTGATAATTTGATGTTATTTCTTTTATCAGAAAAATTATTATCAGCTTTATCATAATCAGTATTATATTGAAATGAAAATTATAATAAATTAAAAATTAAAGTGAACAATTTTTTTTTGAAAATTGTTGATGGAATTTTGAATGGAAATTTTTCACACTTCAAAAATGCAACTGATTCATTGGGAATACAAAAAAAAAAAAAAGAAGAAAAAATGTTTTATCACTTTTTAAAGTAAATAAAATGCAAGAACTCATGATAAGATGATAATTGATAGTTGAATAGAATGCAAGAACTCATGATAAGATGATAATTGATAGTTGAATAGAATGCAAGAATTCATGATAAGATGATAATTGATAGTTGAATAGAATGCAAGAATTCATGATAAGATGATAATTGATAGTTGAATAGAATGCAAGAATTCATGATAAGATGATAATTGATAGTTGAATAGAATGCAAGAACTCATGATAAGATGATAATTGATAGTTGAATAGAATGCAAGAACTCATGATAAGATGATAATTGATAGTTGAATAGAATGCAAGAATTCATGATAAGATGATAATTGATAGTTGAATAGAATGCAAGAACTCATGATAAGATGATAATTGATAGTTGAATAGAATGCAAGAACTCATGATAAGATGATAATTGATAGTTGAATAGAATGCAAGAATTCATGATAAGATGATAATTGATAGTTGAATAGAATGCAAGAACTCATGATAAGATGATAATTGATAGTTGAATAGAACAAATACTACAATTCAATTCATTGAATAATTAAAGTAACTTGAAAAAAGAATACTTTCTGTAATAATAGCCATATCAAACATTGTTATCACATTATCAATTACATTATCACATTATCAATTAGATATGATAGATAAAGAAGATAAAAAAACTTTCAAAATTATTTTTTAAAATCAATTTTCAATTCAAAAATTTAAATATATCAACTTATTGTGAATAAAATAGAAACTAATAGCAAAAAAGATAGAAGGAAATGTTGTTGTTGTTGTTGTTGTTATTATTGTTGCTATTATTATTCTATTTTCTAAGTTTGCTCCCAGAAATTTTCTTCTTTCTTTCTCTCTTTTTCCCTCTCTCTCCCTCTCTCTCTCTCTCTCTTCCATTTTCTCTCTTATTCATTCCAATACATTTAAACTTTACTTTACACTGTGAAATATTCAACCAAATGAAAAATACCATTCCTTTTTCCATTTTGCTATCTGTCAACAACTGCTATTTCACTTTTAAAAAATATCAAACTTTTTTTATGTTTTACTTTTATTTTTTATTTTTTAAAAAAATTTCATTGAAAAAAAAAAAAAAGGAACAGTAAAATCATATAATATATTATAAATTATAAATATGCAGATAATAAATTAATACATTACTAATTGATAAATGCTTATTTTTAATTATTAATTAAATGGTTGTAAAATAGTAAATGAAAGAGTGAATTGTTTAATTTATAAATATCTAAATGATTTAATAATTAAATGCATAATGTAAAATTTCTTATCATTTAATTTAATACTGAATGATAATTTATAAGAATAGCTTTTTTTTTGATAAAAATGATAATAATATAAGAATTTGAATAAATTTTAAATTATTTTTTATATCAACTAATCAAAATTTTTATACCAACTTATCATATATTATGATAAACACTAAATTTTAAATTATTTTTATCTCAACTTATCACATATTATGATAAGCATTAAATTTTAAATTATTTTTATATCAACTTATCACATATTATGATAACATATCGTTTACTCTTCCTTTCATTTTCTCTATAAAATGTTGTAAATTCATTTAATCAATTCAAATTTAAATCAAAACAATGAAAGAAAAAACACTGTATGATAAAATACTTTTTTTTTTTTAAAAAATTCTAAAAATGAAATGCAAAAAAAAAAAAAAGAAAAATCAAATAAAAAAAAATAAATGTGAAATTCTTCTTTTCTTTTCTTTATTCAACTTTTTCAAAACTATTATTTCGTTTATAAATTTTTTTTTTTTTTTTTTTAAGAAATTTTTGAGCACAAGAAAGTGGAAAACGAAGAATTTAACAATGAATTCATTAAAAATTTGTTTTTTAAAATTTAAAAAATTTCAAAACTAAACAAAAAAAAATTTATTGCTTACAAATGCGGAAAAAATTAAAAGATATTTACAGTTAAACGCAACTGAAATGATTGCAATTAACAAAAAAACAAATTTTTTTCTTCTTCATTAAATTTATTCTTCTTTTAGTCCTTTTGTTGATGACACAATAATAGAAAATTTTTTAGTTTAAAAAAAAAAGCGAAAGGAAAATTTAATGAAATTTAAAAAATGAAAAGAAAAAAAAAGTGTTTTTTCATTTACTGTAAAAAAGATAACTCTGAAAAGACTGATAAAATTGTGCTTCTTTTTTTTTTTTTTAAATTGTAAAAAAGTTTTTTTTTTTTTTGAAATGTTGCATATTTCCAATGATACATAAATATATTTCAATTTTTAGTTTTTTTTTAAACTTTAATTGCTAATTAAGATTGAATACAGTAATTAATTAGTGTGTATTAATTAATTTTAATTCAAATAGCTCTAAGTGTTATGCTTAAAGTTTCTAATGCATAAATTAATTTTTGTAGCTAAACTATTCACATTTTTTTAAAATTAAAACTTCGTGAAATATACATATATACAAAGAGAAACAGAGAGAGAGAGAGAAGTGGGAAGAAAAGAGAACAGAAAAATTTATAGCAATGATCAAAAAAAAAAAAAAAATTATTATTATCATTATCATTGTTATTATTATTATTATCTATTATTAATATCATTATAATGATTCTTATTACTTATTATCACTGTTATCGTTATCACTATTATCATTATCATTATTTATTTTTATTTATTATTATTATTATTTATTTATTATTATCATTTATTATTATTACCATTATTCTTATCATTTATCATCAATATTATCAATATTTATTATTATCATTTATTACTATCATTAGTATTATTATTGATTATTATCATTAATGTCATTATTATTGTTATTATCATATTAAATACTATTATTGTTCCCATAATTAAGATCATTATGTGTTAATTTGTTATTGCTTAAACAATTACAAATTAATATGCTAATTTTATGAAATTTAAAAAAAAAAAAAAAACAGCAAAGAACAAACAAAAAATTTTCCTTTCTATAATTTCTCTCTTTTTTTCTTCTTTTACTATTGAAAATTGTTTGAAATACATATAGTTGTTTTATTGAAAAGGAAAGAAGAAAAAAAGGAAAAGCAATTAGGGATTATTTTACAATCAGATAATAAATCAATGAATGAAGATTGATCTTTTCGCTGTAAAAATTTCGAGACTATCAAGGAAAATGATCAAATAAAAAAAATTGATTTTATGACCGATCTAATCTTTCCAAAAGAAAAAACATGTCAAATTTATCTTTGCTAAAAGTAATTTGAAAAGAACAATTGTGTTCAATTTCTAAATGACTATGTAATAGTAATAATAATAATAATAATAATAATAATAATAGTAACAATAATTATAATTATAATGATAATAATAATAATAGTAATAATAATACAATAACAAAAGTAGTAGTAATAATAATTATGGCAACAATGACAGTAATTAATATGATAATAATAATAATAATGACATTAATGATAGTAATCAATAATAATATTAATGATAGTAGTAAATGATAATAATAAATATTGATAATAGTGATGATAAATGATAAGAATAATGATAATAATAATAATAAATAATAGATGATAATTATAAATAATGATAATGATAACGGTGATAACAAATAATAATATTCATTATAATAATATTGATAATAGGTAATAATAATAATAATAATAGATAATAATAATAATAATATATAAAACATATTAATGGTGAAGGAGAGAGATAAATAATTGCCATTGGTGTATGAAATGGCGAAAGACCTTCGATGAACTCATAGGTGAAATATATTGAAGGGAAAGAGAAAACGAGTTTCGACAGAAACAATTTCAAGAGTGTCACATTGGTATGACACGGTGTGAAATATATTCTTCGGCATTTGATAGAAGTAAACATGATATAAGTATAATTGTTTACGGCTCACGTTTTCGTTGACAAATAACGTCATTCATTCTTTTATACTTTATATTAATCTCAACAAATAGTCATACACTCTCATTAGTATTATCATTTATTATTCATTCATTTGTTGTTTTTTTTTTTTTTTAATTTGAAAAACGAATTAAAAATGAGCCAAAATGATAATCTGAAAAGTGCAATAAATAATCTCTATAAAAAGCAAAAATTTTGTATTTGACCAGGAAATGAATGTCAAATAAACAATTACAATAAATGAATAATCTATAAAAAGCAAAAATTTTGTATTTGACCAGGAAATGAATGTCAAATAAACAATTACAATAAATGAATAATCTATAAAAAGCAAAAATTTTGTATTTGACCAGGAAATGAATGTCAAATAAACAATTACAATAAATGAATAATCTATAAAAAGCAAAAATTTCATATTTGACCAGGAAATGCATGTCAAATAAACAATAATATTTAAAACATATATATTTTTATTGATCACATTTTACTTCAAATTCTTTGCCTTACAATACGATATATTATCAATAATCAATAAAAAAAAAAAAAAATCAATCGATTATAATTAGTAATGGCAGTAAAAAGATTTTTAGTCATAAAATCTTAAATATAAAATAAATTACAAAGAAATGATATAAAATTTATTGAAATGTTTGAATTCGTACAGCAAAATCATTAAAAACAAGAATAAAAGATAGGAAAAAATTGTGTAATTTTCAACTGTAAAATATTTTTGTTCAGTAAACAACAAAAAAAAGGGAAAAGAAAAAAAAAAGAAAAAAGTCAGAAAATTGATCACAAAGTTTTATTATTTAAAATAACCTAATTGTCTATGATGAAAATTATAAGATGAACAATTTGAATGAAATTAATGAAATTTTGAACTTCAATAATTTTTTTAAAAATACTTTAGTCATATTTCATTAAGTCAAGAAAGTCTTCTTTTTTTTTTTTTCAACTTTTTAACCTTACCTAATCATTTTTTTTTTTGATAAAAATGTATAAGTAATGATAATGAAATCAATCAATAGAAAAGTGTAATGATCAGATCAAAAAATGAAGATTACATTGCTGTGAAGATTAAATTGTTTTATTAATAATTATTCATAATTAACATATTTCTATTCACTAACAGTGATTTAAAAAAAAAAAAAAAAAAGCACAAATTATGATACAAATTTTTCATAACAATTTTGGAATTTTATAAAAATGTTAATGAAATTAAATTCAAATTAAATTACTGAAGAAAAAAAAAATTCAAATTAAATTGATGAAATTAAATTGCTCATTGATTATCATCGATCTGTAAAATGGATGAAATTGCAGCCGTCATTTTACTGAAAGGCCAACCAGCTCTGGTACAATTGAGAATGTTGTCTGATCGATGACAATATATCGATCATTGGTAGAGAGAGAGAGAGAGGGACAGAGAGAGAGAAAGAGAGAGAGAGAAAGGGAGGGAGGGCGCAAATGTTCATTTTGTGAATTTGTCAGACGGAACGTGTCGCCCGCGTAGTTTAACAAATTGAAGTGCATCATTGCGCCAATGAAAAGCAAAATATCTATTTTCATTTCATTTTTTTTTCTTTTTCAAATATTTGTACTTTTTTCACCACTTATAAACAACCACTGGTAAATTAAAATATTTTGTAAACATTAATTTAAATCGAAATAACAATTAATACTAGTTTAAATAATTTATTCTATTATTTGAATTTTATAAAAAAGCATTGTTGTTTCTTTTTTTTTTTTTATTTATTAATTAACACATTTATGCATTTATAGCTTTGTTTATCTCATAAAAATATAACAAACGAAAAGTTTAGTTTTATTTTATGTGAAGTTTAAAACATAATAAAGTTGTAAAATTAATTAAATTCTTCTTCATGAAAAAAAAAAAAAGTCTATGCTAGTGTAAGATAGATTGATTAATATTGTATCTCGACAGCATAAAGTAATATGTTATAAATAATTTTTATAAACAATTTTCTCATAACTCAAATCGATTATTTCCGGTAACAAACCGGAAACGCGTATCATATTAATAATGCATAAATTATTTTACAAGATGAATACAATAAAATTGTAATGAAATAATAAAGATGAATTGAAATTAAAATTGATGAAAATTTAGTAACAAATATTTTTTTTTCTTCTATTATATTTCTTTTCCCTTAGAAATTTTGTTTTTTTTTTTTTAAAAAAAAAAAAAAAAATGTAATTTAAAAAAATTTTGTAATTAATTGTAATTTAAAAATTTTACAGTTAATTTATAATTGTTTAATAATTTGAATAATTTGATAATTAAATAGAACAAAGAAAAAAAAAATTCAACTAATAAACACTCTGAAAAGCAATGATAAAAAAATTTTTACATTTTATTATTTAAATGTCGGTATTTTATAAAAGATTTTTTTTTGTTTTTCTGTTTTTCTGTTTTTTTTTTAAAGAAATCTACTGATCGATAGAAAAAATAAAATATTATACAAAGATAATTCAAAAAAGCAGATGAATAGATAATTTAATAAGATTTAATTTTTATTTGGCACAATAAATATGACAATATTATAACCTTCATTTCAAACAATAAAATGAAAATTTAAAAAAATTTTTTTTTTTTACAAATCATACATAATAATTGTATTAATACGTCTATTTTTTGATGTTTAATTAGATAAATAAATACGCGATTTTACTTTTTTTTTTTTTAGAAAAGTTAAGCAGTAATTGATAAATTGATAATGATAAAATTGATAATTTTATCATTTCTTCTTTTTTTCAAGAAAAAAAAAAGTTAATTTTGAATAAATTTTATTTCAATTAATTTAGCAATTAATTAGCTATGAAATTTGATGACATCTGGAAGAGGAGGTGATCTCTGTTAGCGACATATTTAATTTAGAAATTCATTCTAATGAAATATGTCAACAACAGACAGAGAGAGAGAGAGAGTGAGAGAGATAACATTGAAATGTAAACAATTTTGAGATGTTTATCTGAAAATATATATCTCCTAAATAACATTATACTTCTTTTTTTTTTTTTTTATTTTGCTAATTAAAACAAGAAAAACATAAAAAAAAAAAAAATTTCCATTCTATCGTATAAACATTAAACAACAAATATTTTTCATTTTTTTTTCTTTTTTTTTTTTTAAAAATGGCTTTAAAAATAGGAAAAAAATATATAAAATGAAAATATGTTATTGTTGAATGCAAGAAAATAAATAAAAGAAAATGAAAAGTAAACAAAATTGAAAAACATAAACAATTAATTTATTTATTTCTCATTAATAATTATTATTAGCACAAATATTTTTATTTATTTTTTTTTTTTTCATATAATTTAGTTATTAACGAATGTTTAATTCATCTTTAATTTAAATTTTTAAATCCAAAAAAAAAAAAAAAAAAAAAAAAAAAACAAAAAACTCTCAAAATAAGAAAAATATTATGAATGTATGCAAAATGCATTTTAGTATTTCAACAAGTTACATTCATTTTAATTAAATTATTAATTTGAATGATTGCTGATTAATTAAATTAAAATTAGTTAATTATGATTAATTTTAATTAATTATGGATTAATTAGATAATTCTATATTATGTTGCAAATGAAAATGCAACATAATAAAAGTGAATAATTGATGATTTGTCACAAATTTTTTGTGTAGACATAATGGCGACGTTATTTGCAAAAGAAGAATGATTATTGATTAATTAAATTAAAATTAATTAATTATGATTAATTTAAATTAATTATGGATTAATTAAATAATTTAAAATTTTGTATCACTTTTTTTTTTATTCCTAATTTAAAATTTTTGTATCATTTTAGTAACATTTTAGTAATCATTTAGTAACTAAAATTTTTTGTATTCCTAATTTAAAAATTTTGTATCATTTTAGTAACTTTTTGAAAAATTTTTTCTTTTTCTTCATTCAATTATTTTCATCCTAAATATTTTACACAAATACTAAATGTGACTAAATTTTTTTCAAATTAATACTTGAATAATTTTGATAAAAAAAAATTTTTTTTTAATTTTTCAAATTTTTAAAAATTTTGAAAATTCTTAAATTTATGAAATTTTTTTTTTTGCCTGCCTTCATTGTGCTAAGTATTATTTGCATTTGCTTAAATGTGCTTATAAAAGCTAAAATTGAACAAATATTTTGCAAAAAAAAAGAAAAAAAAAATGATAAGAAATGAAGATGAGAAAGTGATAACAAAATGATAAATCAGAGTTGTTTGTTCAAATTTGTGTTTTATTATAATTTGTTAGTTTAATGAGTAAGAAAACATTGTTTATATCAAAAAAGCAATTGGATATATTTTTTTTTTTGCAAAAAGTTTTAAGCATTGCATAGTTTATAAAATTTAAAATATTTTAAAATCAATTTTTCATTTTTAAATGAAATTATAACTTATGCGATACAATTTTAATCATGAAAAGAACATCTTTTTAAAAAAAGAAATGCTGTTTTTTAAATTTAATTATTAGTAAAAATTAATTGGTGGAATTTTCTTTTTTTTTTTTTTTTTTTTTTATGAAAATGATAAAATAAAAAAAATTTTTCGGTAAACTTCTAATGACTAATGGAATTATGAGTAAACTTGAAAAGAAGGGAGAGAGAGAGAGAGAGAGAAAAAAAAAAGAATCTCAGGTAAATTAATTTTGTTACTACCTTAGCTTAATCTACTAAGACATCAAAGTAAGTAAGATTCTGTAGTGACAATTTTTTTTTTTTTTCGAGACTGATAAACAAAATCATTCTAATATCATTGACTATTTTTAGGACATGTGACACCGGTGTGTTATGATGTGGTGACACATTAAAATATCACATTCTAACCAAAAAAAAAAAAACTATTTTTAATGAATCATCTATTTACTTTTTACATTAAATGAAAATCGAACAACCATTGTCACCAATATGTCACCAACAAACAAATTAATTAATTATAATCGTACCAATCAGACAAATCGATGATAAATTATACTAAAATTTCACTAAATTATACTAATCTGATGTGTATGTGTTAATAAAATTTCACACTAATTAACATCATTTTAAGAAAAATAAAAAAAAAAAATTTACAATTCACATTTCTTTTTAAATTATATTTTTATTTTAAAGTGAGCAAGTTTTTTTTTTTTTTTGTTCAAATTAAAATTAGTAAAAATTATTTTTGAATATTTGCTTAGTGTTAATTTAATTAAAATTTAAAGCAAATATACAAATGTGAGGTAGAAATGACGCAAAAAAAAAATTTTTTTTAACTATTTAACATTTCCAACAATTTCAATTTTAATCAATTTGCAATAAAGTTCTCAATGAACCACGATCAAATTATGCTTCTAAAAAATCACTTGAATTAATACGTCATATCACGTAATTAACTACTTAATTACTGAAATCTCACGAAATTAACATATCACGTAATCAACCACTGAAATCTCACGTAATTAACACACCACGTAATCAACCACTAAAATCTCACGTAATTAACACACCACGTAATCAACCACTAAAATCTCACGTAATTAACACACCACGTAATCAACCACTGAAATCTCACGAAATTAACATATCACGTAATCAACCACTGAAATCTCACGTAATTAACACACCACGTAATCAACCATTGAAATCCCACGTAATTAACATATTACGTAATTAACTACTGAAATCTCATGTGAATTAACATATCACGTAATTAACCACTGAAATCTCAGGTAATTAACATATCACGTAATTAACTACTAAAATATCACGTAATTAACTTCTTAACTACTGAAATCACACGAAATCTCGCGTAATTAGCATATCACGTAATTAACTACTGAAATCTCACGTGATTAACATATCACGTAATTAACTACTGAAATCTCACGTAATTAACATATCACGTAATTAACTTCTTAACTACTGAAATCACACGAAATCTCACGTAATTAACTGCTGAAATCTCACGTAATTGAAATATCAAAGGGAATGTTCCGTTCTGATAAAAAACAATGATAAGAATGCTTTAATATCAAAATCACAAAGCAAAAATCAACCTTCCCAGTAAAATTTAGCAGCAGATCAATTGCATAATATTCCTATTCATTGATTTGGTTTTTTTTTTTTGATTTATTTCAAAAAAAAATTTTTTTTTTTTAAAAACTGAAAAGTCTCTCAGAAAGAAATATAATATTGTCAATTTTATATTGGTTATCAATATCACCAATAATAATAGTTCGACTAGCTAGTAAAGCCATATCAAAAAATTTGAAATATTGAAGAATCTCATTTACTATTTTAGTAGATTTATTTCTTCGCATAAGTTAAATATTTTTTTAAATTCTATTAGGAAAAATTTTATATTTGCATAAATATATCATCTTCAATCAATATCGATTATTGAATGACACATATTTTAAGTTTTTTTTCTAAATAAAAATTAATAAATAAAAGACGGGAAGTTTTTTTTTTTTTTTTTTTTTGAAATTTTCTAAAATTTTGAAGTTAAAGTAAAAGAGAAGAAACTGTAGAACGAGAATTTGTCATTTCTTTTTTTAAAGAGTTCCTTTTATGTTGTCTAACAAATGTTTAGATATTTGATGTCATTTTTTTACAATCCACTAACATATATGCTCAACAATTGGTGACAGAAACAGTAACAAAGAAAACCAAAAGAAAAGCTATAATCAATTTTATAATAATTAATTGTAAATGCACAAGCAATTGTGTTTTTTTTTTTTTGTTTTTTTTTGTTTTTTTTTTTCAGAAATATTTCAAAAAAATTTTTGTGAAAACCAAAAGAAAAGCTATAATCAATTTTATAATAATTAATTGTAAATGCACAAGCAATTGTGTTTGTTTTTTTTGTTTTTTTTTTTCAGAAATATTTCAAAAAAATTTTTGTGATTGTTAATGATAAACATTTCATCATATCAAACCATATGTAATAATAATAATAATACTTTTCAAATAAAACAATGCAATAAGCTCATTTTGTTAAAAACGATGCAGTAACAATTTTAAAACTAACTTCATCTTTCATTTTTCAAACAATTCATAAACTTTATATATACACAGAGAAAAGCGAAAAAAAAAAAAAAAAAAAAAGTATCCGTTCAATTTTAAGCCAAATATAGTCTTATAAAAGGCTTTTTTTTTTTTTTTTTTTTTTTTTTCGAAGTAAGAAAGACAAATGTGACAATGATTTAAAGATGGCAACCTGCTTGCTTACCCGCTAAATTTTTATAGCTTGAGGTAGTAAAATATTTTTGTTGTGGTAATAATAATCATCAAATTAATAAACAAACAGTAAAGTAGCACAAAATAGAAAAGTAACAGGAAAAAATTTAAAAATTTTTCGAAACAAATCATCATCGTTCACCGAATAATCGAACAAATAACACATGTCAAGCAAGGAATCATAAAAAAAAGTGAAAGAGGAAAGACACACAAACCCCATTATTTGAAGTAATAGAAGATTTGAAGCAATTTCGCTCAGAAATTATACTAAAAATTAAAACTATTCATTTTTGTTATTATTAAATGGTCACAAAAAAAAAAAAAAAATCACAATTTTAGCACAAATCTATTGCTATAAAATAAAACACAAGAAATATGTAGAAAGTAATAATTACATTTTATCCGAAAAACTTTTCACTTCCTATAATGTAATGAGCAAAAAAAAGAAATGGAATGAATGAATAGCTCATCTTTTATTACAAGAAATTAATTCTCAAGAATCAATGAATGATTTACATAAATTATACAATGTTTTCTCAAGACATATTCTTTGTCACAGAACGTAAAGATTCAAAAATTGAATAGCAGTAGTTGTTAATAGTAAAGTTTAACTCTACAATTCAAAAAATTTAATTCCTAAAGAACTATTTAATAAAATCAATTTATTATTACTAAACATGATGCACTATCTGAATGCACTCATAGCTTTGATGTCAAAACTATTTTCCTTATTATCATCATCGCTTCCACTATCGTCAATAGCATTGTCAGAAAGACGTGGCCAATACCGCATACAGTTCAAAGCACCACAACTAAAATCGATTCAGATTTTAACATAAGATTAATTTTTGGAGAAATAAATATATTGAAAGCAAGTAAGATCACTCACGAGCATTTCATACTCCCCTCTTTTGATGTTAATATCGTTTTTGGTTTATATTTCCCAACAAAATAGTTCAATGTTAGCTCTTGTCCTGTAACTATGAACATTAAAAAATAAGTCTCATCAGAAAAAAATTATATTTATGCAAATTTTGCGCTGAATTGTAAAAATTCATAATAATAATAAGATTTATTTCAGCAGATAAGTAAAAGCTCCAACAATATCTTCGAAAAAGAGATACCTCGAGAAATTTGACACTTGCTAAAAAGTCCAATTCGATGGAATTGATCGAGGCGCTCAACATGAACAGGAATAGCAACCAAATTTGGATCACAGGAATGATTAATAAAAGCAGCTTCATTTCCGTAATATTTTGCATCAATCAGATATTTTATTTCATTGTAACCATTCAGCTCAAACTGATACATGCTATCATGACGAGAATCACCTTCAGCAACGGTCAGCACCTCAAAAACTTCAATGTTTTGAACATGTATTAAGAAAAAATTTTGAATAATGCAAAAACAAAATCTTATACTTACTTCTCCAATATATTCAGTAACAAATACATTTGGTGGTATATCTTCCAAAGCAAAAATACCCCAACCACGAGTTTCCGTACGAACTATTGCCACTATATAACGACGTCCATCCTATAAAACGATCATTATTACCTACAACAAGTATAACATTTTTTACTTCATAATTAATTGAAAAAATAAATTATTTTGATTTATTTTTGTTGGACAATCATCGAAATATTGGCAAGCGTAACATTCAACAATAAGGTGCTCACTCAAGAAGATTGAACGAATACGCCGATATTAATAAAATTATAATTTTCCGATCTGTGGTAATTATTAGTCATTAATTACCTAATATTTTAAAACACAGCAAAAGTGTCAATTGGGAACTTTGGCAAATAAAAATTTCTACTTATAATGAATTAATCCATATTACCACTGAGCAACACTTTCCTCCACTACCATATTTTTTCGTCTCACAAGTGCGCCTCTCACGAATACAATTCATCGAAGTCATGCATGCTTTTGCTTCAGCTGACCACTTATTTGCCGTGATATACTACAACAACTTTGAGAAAAAGACCGAAGAAGAAATAGAATAAGTATTTATTAAAATGTTATGACTCAAATGGTTTCACGAACTTATGTCAAAGTAGTCAACCACCTTCGTAGAAATTATAGTGAACAAAAATATCATCAAGTATTGTGTTAATTATATATATAGTAGAGGAATTTAGAGAAAATATGATAAAAAAAAAAAAGAACAACTTCAAAATCAGAAATAAAAAAAGAAATATCCTTATGGCAAAAAGAAAGATAATAATGGGAATTATATCATATGAAGTTTAATTATGATTTAATACGAACCTTGAAATCACGCCTGCGCCTCGTATAATCGACATCGTTATAGATATATAGAATTTGTTGTCCGTTCTGTCGTAAGACAGTATTAATTTCATTTTCCCAACGCATAAGACTGTGTAACTGTGATATTTTTTTCGGTTGCGACCATTGTTGTTTGTGACGTACTACAACTGAAAGTGCTCTTTCCCGATCATGAAATTCTTTTATCTGAAAACGTCAAACGGAATTTATACTGATCAAGTAATTGTAGTATCTGAACAATTAATCATACCTCAGTTTTTAAATTCATTAGTTCTTTCCTTTAAATTGTTAATTTCAAACATTTAACCACTACATACCGTTTCAGACATATTCCCAAACGTACATCGAGTTTGCCACGAACTTCGCTTATAAGGCCATCCAACCCATTTGATATAATAAAGCCATCTATTCTGAATAACTCAAAATCATATTTGTAATAACAGTAAAACATATAGATAATGAAGGATATGATTATGGCAAAAAATTTAAATGAATAAAGTAACTGCAAATAAAATAGCTATAACAAATAAAAATTTTAGAAAATACCTCCGATTTTTTTCTAGCAAGGATACGTTCTACTTCATACATTCCATTTTCATCCCTACCAACATCTATCATTGGTTCTTGCTCATCATCAGAACTTTCATAATTTTCATCTTCTACTATTTGAAGCGATGTTGATAACGACGATCGCTTTTGCAATGTTAGTCCAGAATTCTGAATCATGTAGAAATAGGATTGCAACATTAATGTAGCATAGCTGACCTATTGTATGAAATTGGAAATCTGAGAGCCGAAAGATAAGTATGTCAAAAGAAACGAACCAGATTATGAGAATCCAATCTATCGCTAGAATTCACACTCGAAGAATCTCTTTCAAATATGTCCAGTGATGATGAATATTTTTGCTTGTGCTTCCAAGAAATAAAATGATGTGACGATGCTTCTCGCTTTTCATAAGATTGCAAGGATAACTTTTTCTGTCGCATTTTCGATACTGTTTTTGTGGATTCCATAAGCACTTCTTTTTTCTGTATAATGCGCAAAAGTGACAGTTCTTTCCTCCGTACCATTTCAGAAATTGTTTCGCTATAATCATTCTTATCAATAATAAATCCATATTTTTTTTTTTTTTTGATACAAATCCGATCCACTAATCATTACTGATTTCAAATAGTGCTTGTTTGCTCGATTAATTTGAATTTTCGCATACTCTTTTGATTAGTCTGTATTCCATAATATATCCTTCAAAACAATAAAATTCTTGATTTCGAACCTTCTTTTAAAATATTCAGTAATATCATCTTTCTGAACCAGCGATTTTGGCCGTGGATGAATTTCAAACCATTTACGCCTCTGATTTGTAGCAGCTGATTTACTAACTGCTAATTCATTTATGAATGTTATCTGTTGTGAATAATGAGGAAAACAATATGCACTGCTTCGTAGTATTTTTGATTCTTGACGAGCTCTCTGTAAGAATTTTGCATCACTTTTTTTTTTGATACAATATTGATAGATGATAAGCTTAATTTACATTTCAGTTCTGATAGATCTATATAGGTCATTCACTCATTTTGCAAACATAAATGAATGAAATTAAAGTGAAAAATTAAATTCCACCATAAATCAAAAAAAAAAAAAACTCACAAATAAAAATTGACTAAATTACTTTCATAAATTGAGAAACTAAGTAAGGTAATATTACTTTCATAAATTGAGAAACTAAGTAAGGTAATGAATAGATTAAATTTAGACTAATTAAAAAAAAAAAAATTTTAACTAATTACCACTTCTTTGATTTTTTTCTGGGAAGCAATTGCTCTATTAGAAGAATACTTCAAATTTTCAGATATGATCTTGTTTTCCATTGTTTTTTTTTTTTTTTTTTTCTCGCTAAAAATCAAATAGTGTTTCTGTAAATATCACATGAAATCAGAAATGAATTAAACATCAATAATGAGAAACGAATAAATAAATGAATTACCAAATATGAATATTACGAATGAAATAGCAATAGCAAATAGTAAGTAAATAATGATGAATGTATGAGGAAAACATTGCAATTCAATCAGCTTTCAAAAAAAAAAAAAAAAAAAAGTTTTTTTTTTTTAAAAAAAAAAAAAACTTTTGTATAAGTTTTTAATCCTTTAATTAACGACTAATTTATAACATCAACTTATTTCAATGTTTTTTTTTTTTTTTTTTTTAAATTCCATATGCTTAGGTTTAAAAATCGAATAAACGTCAATGCATAATTTCAAACAATTTTTTAGTTATTTTTATAATTTTCAAATCAATTTATTCACATTCCTTTCTTATATATGAATGAATTATTTTGATCACCTTATGCAAATAAAGCATTAAATTTGGATTTTGGAAGTAAAAAATGGAATATAAAAGAGAGTATTTCTAACTACTTTAACAAAACAAATATATATAAAATATATATTAGTCAATATAAATATATATTAGACTTAATCAATATAAATATATATTAGTAGAGTAAGAAATAATTCCAATAGAATATTGCTAATATTTTATCATTAATAAAGAAAACTGCTATATATGTGCTGCTAATATTAATTTGAAATAGTAAATTGATAATTCATACAATGCTTCAATCTCAAAGAATATCATCAACACTGATCTGAAGTAATTAAACTAATATTTACTAATAGATAAAACTTTAAAACAAACTGAACATTTAAACATATTAGTCGTTAGCGTTATGCTTCCTAATAATGCATTCATTGTAAAAAGAAAAAAAAAAAAATTAAACGCAAAAAAAATTTGTTTACGTTTTGTTTACTTTTTTTTTTTTTTTTTTGCTATATTTTAAGATATTATGAAAATAGAAGTGGCAGTAGTACTGCCATGGTGTGTAAATAAAAGTAGTAGAAAGATTAGACAGACATTTTTTAAATGATTCAATGATAGAATGATTAGAGATTGATAGTGTTCATTGTAGCAATTACTTACCTAAGAAAGTGATAAGTTAAATACATACGTATTGCGTACGTATTTTTTCTATCTGACTTTTCAATCACGTAAAATAAAAATATAGCAAATACGATTACAACAGGATGGTATAGTAAGTGTCTATCTGACTTTTCAATCACGTAAAATAAAAATATAGCAAATACGATTACAACAGGATGGTATAGTAAGTGTCTATCTGACTTTTCAATCACGTAAAATAAAAATATAGCAAATACGATTACAACAGGATGGTATAGTAAGTGTCTATCTGACTTTTCAATCACGTAAAATAAAAATATAGAAAATACGGAGGGTATAGTAAGTGTCTATCTGACTTTTCAATCACGTAAAATAAAAATATAGAAAATACGGAGGGTATAGTAAGTGTCTATCTGACTTTTCAATCACGTAAAATAAAAATATAGAAAATACGGAGGGTATAGTAAGTGTCTATCTGACTTTTCAATCACGTAAAATAAAAATATAGAAAATACGGAGGGTATAGTAAGTGTCTATCTGACTTTTCAATCACGTAAAATAAAAATATAGAAAATACGGAGGGTATAGTAAGTGTCTATCTGACTTTTCAATCACGTAAAATAAAAATATAGAAAATACGGAGGGTATAGTAAGTGTCTATCTGACTTTTCAATCACGTAAAATAAAAATATAGCAAATACGATTACAACAGGAGGGTATAGTAAGTGTTGTGTAGTATTTTAGAGATGTATGAGTGATGAGAAAAGAAAAGGAAAAGAGAGATAGAGGATAGTAGCTAATATTGTCAGTTTTCCCATACGTTACCTTAATTGATTGCATATGGTGACTAGCAAGTTTACCTTAAAAAATTTTATTAGATTTCAGGTCAGCATTGGACAATTGACTATTTCTGACTTTTTAATAATCAAATAATACCAATCTATAAAAGCGTTATAAAATCAAAAAAAAATGGATAGATCATTTGCCCTTCAATTTTTTTTCTCACTTACGTCACCTTCAAATATAAAACTCCCACGTACGTCATAACCGCCTAAGGCTATACAAATACAAAGAAATACCAAAACGCCCGCCTGAATCGCTTTGAAAATTAGTATCCCACGCCTAATTACTATTTCTAATTATTTTTTCATATTTATTCTCTTTGCAGTCTAATAATTTTGCTAATTGACGTAAATAAACAAAATATCAACATAAAAATTTTTTTTTGGAACTAATAAATTGTAAATATAATTTGAGTAAATAATTAGAAATAACAAATATTTATTGTTTTATTTGAAATAATACATTTATCATTTCTAATACTTCGACATACCACTGAGATATCTCAGGAGAAGTTTCAGGGAAATTTTTCTTTTAATTGAGAAATTTCTAGTTGTTTTTTTTTTTTCTAAATTTCTAAATTTCTAATTGCTAAATTTCTAAAAAAAAAAAAAATTGAAATTTCTAAATTTCTAATTGAGAAAAAACTTCAACTACAAAATAAAATTTTGCAATAAAAAAAATTTCAAAAAATGATTTTAACAATTTTTGTCGCTGAAAGCAAAAAATTTGTCATTGAAAAATTTGAATCGCTTTGAATTAGTTTTAATTTAATAATTTAATTTATTATTTTGCAAGTGGTTGTTGATTACAGGAAAATTTGCTAGATGTAGATGTAAATAAATAAGATAACAGGAGAATATAATAATAATTCCTTTATTAATAGAAGTAATAATTTTGATTGAGAATATTTGAAATTGAACTTTGTTGGTTCTTGGTAAACAAACAAACAAATAAACAAATAAACAAACAAACAAACACAAAGGGTGACTTTCTCATATGACAATCAATATGCATAAATAAAGTATTTACAATTTACAACTATGAAAGGTTGACCCCGCCGAAACAGTAATCAATCGGTCTTACAAAAGAGCTGTTGACCTGATTTACAAGCAAATCTATCTACTTAGGTTGACAGTTGACAAATCGTAAAGGACATTTGGTTAAGCAAAATTTATTAAACTCATAAAGATTGAAGGATAAACTTACACAATTAGCGATGATACAGAACAATGAGATCAACTAAATGAGGAGAAGCTGTTATTGTAAACAATAAACAAGTTTAAACAACAATAAAAATGTCTAAAGTATAAGTATTATTTGCAAAAAAAATTTCATAGAATATATTTGTTAAATATTTTTTAAAGTTTTACGATATTAAAATCAACGACAAATCTAACTTACAGCGTTTTGTATAATTGTGACACATGCATTCTGCGTGATTCCTGCACTTGCATTCTGCATGATTTCTGCACTTGCATTTTGCATGATTTCTGCATTTGCATTCACATTTCTTACTGATATTCACAAGTCTTATAAAATATTTTTAAAGTTTTACGATATTAAAATCAACGACAAATCTAACTTACAGCGTTTTGTATAATTGTGACACATGCATTCTGCGTGATTCCTGCACTCGCATTCTGCATGATTTCTGCACTTGCATTTTGCATGATTTCTGCATTTGCATTCACATTTCTTACTGATATTCACAAGTCTTATAAAATATTTTTAAAGTTTTACGATATCAAAATCAACGACAAATCTAACTTACATCATTTTGTATAATTGTGACACATGCATTCTGCGTGATTCCTGCACTTGCATTCTGCATGATTTCTGCACTTGCATTCCATTACTTTTACACAATTATTATCTTTGTCAGACAAACGTGTAGGAATTTTTACGAGGAAAAAAATCTTCTTTTTTTTTTTACAAAATTATTACAACTGAATCATGCATGCAATTTTGCATGCATATCAGTGAATGACATGCACAATTCATCCTGCATTCACATAAATAGCAATTAGCAAGGAAAAAAAAAAGAAAATTGAAAATAACGAATTTACTTTAATTTCTAATTTTTTCAAATTTCGAATTTACTTTATAAAATGAAACTTTTTTTTTTTTTTTTTAATTTTTGTAGCACTTTTTTGACAATAATTTTAAAAAATGCAAAGAAAAAAAAAATTTATAATCACAATTTATTGTTTTTATTCAAAAACATTTAAAAAATTATATTTTCAGTTCAAAAAGTTTATTTAATTCAATATTTAATAGGTATGCTAGAAAGATTATTAAAACTAATTTGTGACAAATAAAGTGGCTAAAAGTGATAAGTAAAATTTTATAGTTAAATTTTATAAATTTCGATTTTGTGTTAATTTATTTTTATATGAATGACATGAAATTGTTAAGTTCAATTTCTCAAATCATTTTTTTTTTTTTTTTACATTTATGACTTTAATTTTTTTTTTAACTAAATTAATGAAATGTTTTTTATTTAAAATATGCATAATTTCAGGTCATTGAATTTTACTTAGCATTTTGTTGACATTACAAAATTGATGCAAGCAGGAATGGATGTGACATTTTCAAAAGTTCGTTCTGTTTAAAATCTTTTTTTGCCACTTTTTAGTTCTGTGTTTTAAAATTTATTTAAAATCTTTTTTTGCCACTTATCTATTTTATCTGTCATAAAATTATAATTACATATGCATTTTGGAGGAAAATATTGAATGATTTTATGCCAATTAGACTAATTAATTAGTCTAATTAATTACTAATTTACTAATTAAGTCTAATTAATTAGACTAATTAATTAAAAAAAGTATTTTTTAGTAATTAATTGTTAATTAATTAAAGAAAGTAATTAATTACTAGTAATTAGTTACGTCAATTTTGCACTTTTCGATGATAATTCAACTTTCAAAATTACGTCACAAAATTATGTTACGGAAATCACACGTGTAATTTTTGATTGTACGGAAGATAAAAATGCATTTATCTTCATCGATTTGCTTTCCATTTCAAGAAAAAAAAAAAAAGGGAAACGATTACTGTAACTTGACAACACAAGCCATGGGTACGGGTAAATATGGGTAGAGGCAAATGGGTAGGGCAATGAGCGGAAGTTTATTGATGTGTTGAAGCAGTGTGTGCCAGGTGGTTGTTTTGTTTATCATTGCTGAATTAATTTTTTTTAATTCCTCGTTTAAATTAATCATTGTTACGATACATTTACTTTCCTATTTTAGTTAACCTGTTTTTTTTTTTTTTTTTTTTTAAGTTTATTAAATTTTTCAAAAAAGGTGTTATTACGTAAAATACTTGTGTTACGTGATACGTGATATAATTATAAGGTTAAGGAATAAAAAGAGTAAAATTTAGTTTTATATCCATGTAGAGTAGCAATTTATATTATATTTAAATATAATCAATTTATAATTATTTTTTTCAATTTGAGACAATTTGTGAAAATGCCATTGAATTTTGTCACCTGAAAAAATGACATTGAATTTTGTCACCTGAAAAAATGACATTGAATTTTGTCACCTTTTTTAAAAGCTAATTTTCTGGTTAAATAATTTACACCCCTATATAGAACCGTTTTAAATAGATAGTTAAAAAGAGAGAGAGAGAGAGGGAGAGAGAGAGAGAGAGAGAAGAAGATCAAAAATGGAGTAAATAATAAATAAATTTTCTACGAGCAAAAAAAAAAATTTATTAGCTAACGACTGATC
Organism: Brugia malayi; assembly: GCF_000002995.4. Classification (NCBI taxonomy): domain Eukaryota; kingdom Metazoa; phylum Nematoda; class Chromadorea; order Rhabditida; family Onchocercidae; genus Brugia; species Brugia malayi. The sequence goes on from NW_025062284.1 coordinate 668,860, forward strand.
ATATTCTGATCTAATCAATAAGTAATTGTAAACAATATTTTTTCAAATGTTTACAATGATATTTTCAATTTCCCTAAAAAAAAATCCATTTCAAATTGCTTATAACCTTTGAACTTTGAATTGCAGTAAATTTTATCGTTCATTTCAAATTTTTTTTTTTTTAGGTATAAGAGTTGACAATTAATTAATTTGCTATGTGACATTAGTTGACAATGATATTAAAAAAAAAAAAAATTTAAAATACAATATCAAAATTAGAGTTTTTTTTTTAAATTTAAATTTAACCAACTTGGTGACAACAAAAGATGAATGAATTTTCAAAATTTAATGTTTAACTATGATAGTTCTGAATTTCTTTCCTTGAAGCATTGATTTGAAAAAAAAAAAAGTTGAAATTTTAGGATTTTTTTTTTGAAAGCAATTTGATTTGATCGATTATATCATTGCATTTAATTTGAAGAAAGATATAAGTTTATAATTAATTGATCTTTTTATAATTTTAAGTTTTCCCTAATTTACTTTAAATTTAATTAGAAAAAAGATACAAATTTTAATTTAAAGAAAGATATAAGTTTATAATTAATTGATCTTTTTATAATTTTAAGTTTTTCTTAATTTAATTTAAATTTAATTAGAAAAAAGATATAAATTTTAATTTGAAGAAAGATATAAGTTTATAATTAATTGATCTTTTTATAATTTAAAGTTTTTCTTAATTTACTTTAAGTTTATCAAAGTAATTGTAAATTATTTACTGAATAGCATATTGTTTTTCATTAATTATATTTTTTAAAATATATTTTTTTAATATTTTTTAAAAAGAAATTTAAATATATATTGTTTTTCATTAATTATATTTAAATATTCTAGTATTAATTTAATTTTTATTGTATTTTTTTTTATTAAAATATATTGATAAATAGTTAATTTTATTTAGCTATTATTTAATTATCAATTTAATTGTTACTGATTAATCTTACTTAAAATATTGATCCAATCGAGAAGATTGTTTATAATTGTTTTTTAAAATACTACAAATTATTAACAATGTCTAAATTTGAGCGCTACTGGAATTTTGCATTTAAAAATAATCAAAATTGTTTTTTAAAAAAATGTCAATTTGCGCTTTTAGGGAATGTTAATTAGCGCCCGGTTTCTATTTAATGACTTTGTTTTTTTTTTTCTCTCTCATTTTCTTTCCTTTTTTTTTGTTTAAAAATTACAGGTGGTTGAATTTTTGTTCGAGAAGAATGCCAGAAGTAAATTTAAACAAAAATTACAATTTTTTTGAGATCAAAATTCTTTCCAAATTAGACATTAAAAATTATATTATTTGAATTTTTGAGATTTTGAATTCTCGACAAGCTAAATCTCGATGAGCTATTTTTAGACTGTATTTCAAAATTTTTATATTTCAAATTTTTGATAAATAATTAACTTTTGATTACTTTTAAATTACTTTTTTAAAATATTTAACTGTTCCTTCGTCTTCTTCATTTCATTTATTTCATATATTACTTAATTCTTTATTTTGTTTACTCAAATGAATAATTTTAAATATTTTCGTTTTTTCTTTTTAAAAAATAATATTTTATAATATTTTATTTTTCCTTTTTTTTTTTTAAAAAAAAATTTTTTTTTCATCTTTTTTGCATTTTTTATAACTTATTTTAACTTTTTGAATTGTTTTTTTTCTTTTTAAATTTATTTTCCATTGTTAATTCATTTTTCTTTCTCATTTGCATCGTTTTTTTTTTTTTATTTTTTTATTTTTTAAATGCTTTTTTGTTTACTTTACATTTTGTATGCTTTTTTGGTTTATTTAAATTTTTTAAATATTTTTTTTTTAAGCAATCTTTTGATTACTTTGCTCGTCTTACATACTGTTTATCTCACTTTAATGTTTATATATATATTTTTTTTATTATTAACTTTCTCATGTCACCCTTTTTGTCATTTAAGCTTGTCATTGCTTTCCTGTGTTTTTAATTTGTTTTGTTTTGTTGTTTCTTTTTTTGTTTTTTTTTTCACTTTTAAATAAATAAATAAAAACAAATGAATGAATAAATAAGTAGACGATTAGGTGAAAAAATGAATAACATAAATAAACAACAAATAAATAAATAATTATTTGTATTATTTATGTAATATTTAAGTGAAATAAACAGTAAATAAATAAGTATAAATAAATAATTATATGTATTATTTATGCAATGTTTAAGTGAAATAAATAATAAATAAATAAATAAAAATAAAGAAATAATAAACAATATAACATAAATAAATAAATAAATAATTAAATGTATTATTTATGCAACATTTAAGTGAAATAAATAATAAATAAATAAATATAAAATAAATAAATAATAAATAATGTGACATAAATAAATAATAAATAAATAATTATACATATTATTTATGCAACATTTAAGTGAAATAAATAATAAATAAATAAATAATAAATAATATACACATAAATAAATAATGAACAAATAAATAATTATGTGTATTATTTATGCAATATTTAAGTAAAATTAACAATAAATAAATAAATAATAAATAATATAACATAAATAAATAATAAATAAATATATGTATTATTTATGCAATATTTATTTTTTTTTCTCCTCTTATTTTGGGTTTTTTTTAAAAAAAAATTTTGGTATTTTTTTTTTTTTTTTGAAGTCATTTTTTGAATGCTAACAAATTAATTCTGTAAATTCTAACTGCTCATAAATGTAATTAAATATCATCATAAAAGTATGTTTAAAAGTAATTTTTAATTTAAAAGTAAAAGTAATTCTCATTTTTTTAACAAAAATTCTGAGCAAATTTTTTCAAAATTAAATTGATTAAAATTTGATAATTTTATTGATAACATTAAACGATTGCTATTTGCTAAATAATTAATAATAAAAGTAAGTATAAGTAAATTAACTTAGATGGAAGCATTTATTAGGTATAATAACTAAATTATATTTCTCATAAAAAAAAAAAAAAAAGAAATTCTGAATAGTTGATAAGATGCTTCTAAAGTGTTCCTTATCAGTTATTATCAGTCATTTCGTTTGCAAGCAATATGTCTGTTCAATCAGAGTAAGTTTATGCTTTTTTCCTACTTTTTTTCTTTTAGTTTCTTTAATAAGTGATAATCAATTTTTACATATAATTTATGCAATTTTGTTCTTTCTCAATTTTTTGATAAGAAAAAATTTTTAAAAATTTAAAATTTGAAATATAGAATTGATAATTAAAAGTTATTTGTTGAATTAACTATATATTTGTAACTCTGATAGCAATTTTTTGATAAGAAAAATTTTCTAAAATTTGAAATGGTTTTTTTAAAAGTTTTTTAAATTTAAATAGTTTTTTAAAAGTTTTTTTTTGAAATACTATGATAGTTTGATAAATAATTAAAATTTGATAGTGTTAACGAATCACTATAATCATAATTAAATTTTTACAAGTTTAAAAAAAATTTAAAATGGTTTGTAAATGAATTAAAATTGATAATTAAAAGTTATTTGTTGAGTTAGATATATATGTAATACAATTTTTCGTTTTCAATTTTTTGATAAGAAAAAATTTTTAAAAATTTAAAATTTGAAATAATTTGTAAATGAATTAAAATTGATAATTAAAAGTTATTTGTTGAGTTAATGGATTATTTTATTGCAATTTTTAAGCAATTAATAAATAAAAAAAAAAAAAATTATTCAAATCAAAATAATAAATATATTTCTTAATCTTTTGCAATTTAACAATTAATTAAATTTCTATTTCATATTTTAACAAATTAAAAATGACAAATAATTATTATAAACTTTTTAATAGTGAATACAAATTTTTGAAAAAAAAGAAAAAGAATAGAAAAAGGAAAAAATGGCATTCAATTTTAATGAATTTTTTTTAAAATATACAAATTTTCATGGCATTTAGTTTTTAAGTTAAATTTCTAAAGCAAAACATTTCCAATTCTAATTTTAATTAAAATTTTAATTAATTAAAATAACTGGAAATGAAGTATTACTTTTATCAGAAGTTAATAATAGTCAGATTTAATTGATTATTTATGATATAATTATTCATTATTAAATTATGGTAATTATGCTATTTTGTTAATTAATTGTTTTATTATGCCTTTTTGCATTAACAATAATTTCTTTTTCATCGTAAAATTTATTCATAAATATTTGAATTTATAATTAAGTCTCAATTTAAAAATCTTTTTTAATTTAATTCAATTTAATTCAAATCAATTTTTTTTTTTAAATTCATTATTAATTTTTTTAAATTAATCATAAACATGAAATGAAATAATGGAATAAAGATGAATATTTAATAATAAAATATAAATCACTGTAATTTAAAGTTATAAAATTACATAAAATTTAATTACAATTCTAATTATTCATTATCAATTTAAATTTTAATTATTTATCCGTATATGCTTTATGGATATGTTAGAAAATAGCTATGTATTATTTGTAAAAATAAACAATAAATAAATAAATAATATTATTTGTAAAAATAAACAATAAATAAATAAATAAATAATATTATTTGTAAAAATAAACAATAAATAAATAAATAATATTATTTGTAAAAATAAACAATAAATAAATAACATTATTTGTAAAAATAAACAATAAATAAATAAATAAATACTTAATGATAACAATTTGTTACAGCAATAAATTTCAATGATAATTGATAAATTGAAATAAATGATAATTCGTTGATTATTTATTTATATATATAATTTTTCAAAGCTTCATTTAGCTCTTGCCTGAACACATTAGCATCAATATTTGCTAATCTTATCAGTTAAATTTTGTATTAGTTAAAATTTCGGTAAACAAAAAAGTAAACAAAAAAAAAAAAAAAAAAAAAAAAACGCAAACTTGATAAAAATTCAAAAAAAGGAACTTTACAAAAAAAAAAGAAATGCTTAGTTGATTTTGTTATAAGCTAACGATTGATTAAATATATTTATTAGTAAGTTTGAAAGGACTTTAAAAAAAAAAAATTAATTTAATTTTAATTAGTTTAATTAATTTTTTTAAAAATTAATTTCAGAATCATTACGATAAGCATTTCATATAATCAATAATGAAAAATCATTTGTGCTATATAATTATTTGAATTTAATTTATCAAAAGTTTTATTAAAATCAGAAAAAAAAAGTAATTTTTGATTCGAATTTCAAATCCAATTCCTATTAGATAACAAAATATTTGATCAAATTTCAGTTCCAATTCCTATTTGATAGCAAAGTAATTTCTGATTCAAATTTCAAATTCAGTTTCTATTTGATAGCAAAGTAATTTCTGATTCAAATTTCAAATTCAATTCCTATTTGATGACGAAGTAATTTCTGATTCAAATTTCAAATTCAATTCCTATTTGATGACGAAGTAATTTCTGATTCAAATTTCAAATTCAATTCCTATTTGATGACGAAGTAATTTCTGATTCAAATTTCAAATTCAGTTTCTATTTGATAACATTTTTTTATTGATAAATATAATTTTTAAATTATATGAAGGAAGAAGAAAAAAAAAAAAAAAAAGGGAAATTAAAAAATTGATTGTGTCTAATTTAATATTTTAAATGTTTAATTGAACTGCATGCATAATTAAATATTTGTTGATAATATTAGTTAAAAATTTCAAATTATAATTTTATTTTAATTTTAATATTTTGTATATTTTAGAAATGGAAAAATTACAATTTGGATTGAAAGTGGTGATAAAAAGGCAGAAATTTACGCTAAAACAGCATGTTGTGATACTAATAGTACGTTAGATGGAAGTAAGCATATTGTTTTCCTTTTATTTATTTATTTGTTTATTTGTTTATTTATTTATTTTTTAAATATTTTAGAATGAGAGCACTTGTATGAAACACAAAATTATAAATGTAATCATTTGAAATATTTATTCATTTCTAATTTATTTGTTTATTAAATTGATTGCTATGATTAAATTTATTGTTTAGCTGGAATTTCAAATTTATTAGTATTTAAAAAAAAAAAAAAAAAAAAAAAAAATAAAATTATGATTAAATTAATTCTTTAATCGGAATTTCAAATTTTTATGTATTAAAAAAAAATTACGATTAAATTAACTGTTTAACCTGAATTTTAAATTTATTTGTATTAAAAAAAAAAATTATAATTAAATTATTTGTTTAATCAGAATTTCAAATCTATTAGTATTAAAAAAAAATAATATTATGATTAAATTAATTTTTTGATCAGAATTTCAAATTTATTTGTATCAAAAAAATAAATTACAATTAAATTAATTGTTTAATTGGAATTTCAAATTTATTTGTGTTAAAAAAAAATTATAATTAAATTAATTGTTTATCAGACTTTTTTTGGCTAATATTTGACATTTTTTTTTTCTGATTATTTGACAATTTAGCTACTAATTGACCATTTTTTAAGACTTTTTCGTAAAATTTTTTTATAAATTTAATTAAAAATTATAATTTTAAAATAAAATTTTTAATAATTTTATTATTAAAAATAAATTTAATTCAAAAAAATAAAAATAAAAATAAATAAATTACAGGTATTACAGTTGCTAATGAGCTATCGCTTTATGCTGGAAATAAAAGTCTTCCATTAATTACGGCATTTTTTAAAAGTTTTAATGTTCAAAATGTTAATGACAGTAATTATGTACGAAAAAAGGTATGAAATTTTATATTTTATTTTTTAATATAATTTTTTTTTTTTTTTTTTTTAGGAACAAAATTTATTTTGAAAAATTTGAGTAAAATTTTTGAAAAAAAAAAAAAAAAAATGAAATAATTAGAAATGATTTATTAAATTAATCTAATGATAGATCAAAATAAAAATGATATTTGCATATATTAGACAGATAATTTGAAAAGATAAAATAATAATAATATTAAAAATTGAAAACAAAAAAAAAAGATTTTAATTTCTATTAGTTATATAATTAATTATTAGTAAAAAAATTTAATTTGTAAAAAAATTCTCGAAATTCTCGAAATTATTAATGAAAAAAAAATCTAATTTCCAAAAAAATTCTCGAAATTTTTGATAAAAAAATTCAATTTTTAAAAAAAATTCTCGAAATTCTCAAAAAATTCTCAAAATTATTAATAAAAGAATTTAATTTGTAAAAAAATTCTCGAAATTCTTGAAATTATTAATGAAAAAAAAATCTAATTTCCAAAAAAATTCTCGAAATTTTTGATAAAAAATTTGTAAAAAAATTCTCGAAATTATTAATGAAAAAATCTAATTTCTAATGAAATTCTCGAAATTCTTGAAATTATTAATTAAAAAATTTAATTTCTGAAGAAATTCTCAAAATTTTTAATTAAAGAATTTAATTTCTAAAAAAATCTCAAAAATTTACCTTTGAGAATTTAATTTTTATTAGTTATATAATTAATTAATTAGTAATAAAAAATCAATTAGCATATTAAGATTAATTAATGTTGGATTTAAGATCAAATTAATGAAAGAGATGAAAAATTATTTGTTTACATCAAATCCATTCTCACAAAATTATGATCAAACTTTTTCAGCAATATTATTTTGATAACTGAAATAATCCAATTTAAAATTAAAAAAAATAATTTAAAACAAAAAAAAAAAATATTAGTAATATTATATTATATTTTATAATTTAAAATAAAAAATAAAAAGTGTTAGTAATATAATATTATATTTTATTATCACTGAACTGATATGATAATGATAATATTAGTATTATAATAATAAAATTCAATTTTATCTACCAATATGTGATTCAATAATATTTTGAAAAAATAATAAAAAATGTTCAAACTGATAATGATAATATGATAATATTAATTATTTATTAATTAAGTTTATATATTTTGAATTTTATTTTCATTGTTAATTTTACCAATTTATTGTACCAAATAAAATGAAATTATTTCATCAAATATCAAATTTTAATTACTTTTAAATTTGATTATAAAATACTTTGGTAATTACTGTACCTAACGAATAAAAAAGGTACTTACTGTACCTGACGAATAAAAAAGGTACTTACTGTACCTGACGAATGAAAAGGTACTTACTGTACCTGACGAATGAAAAAGGTACTTACTGTACCTGACGAATAAAAAAGGTACTTACTGTACCTGACGAATAAAAAAGGTACTTACTGTACCTGACGAATAAAAAAGGTACTTACTGTACCTGACGAATAAAAAAGGTACTTACTGTACCTGACGAATAAAAAAGGTACTTACTGTACCTGACGAATAAAAAAGGTACTTACTGTACCTGACGAATAAAAAAGGTACTTACTGTACCTAGAGAATAAAAAAGGTGCCTACTGTACCTAACGAATAAGAAAGGTACTTACTGTACCTGACGAATAAAAAAGGTACTTACTGTACCTGACGAATAAAAAAGGTACTTACTGTACCTGACGAATAAAAAAGGTACTTACTGTACCTAGCGAATAAAAAAGGTACTTACTTTACCCAACAAGTAAAGAAGGTACCTACTGTAACTTGCGAATAAGAAAGGTACTTACTGTACCTGACGAATAAAAAAGATACCTACTGTATCTGACGAATGAAAAAGGTACCTACTGTCCTAACGAATAAAAAAATATTTTATAATAAAATTTAAATATAAAAACAAAGTCTGAAAAAAAAAAATGAAAAATCGAATCAAATTCTCTTAAAATATATATTATTATTATTATGTAAAATTATAATTTAAATTAAAATTATTTTATTAAGGCAAATCTTGGTACCATTTTGGGTGTATATTTACCAACCATACAGCACATTTTTGGTGCAATTATGTTCCTACGACTATTTTGGATTGTTGGTATTATGGGTATTGGCCAATGCATTACAATGACATTTCTATGCATGTTTTGTGTAAGTATTATTTTAATAATATTAATTTATAAATTTAGATGAAAATAAAAATAAATTAAAAAAAAAAAAAAATGGAAAAATTTAAATATTACAAAAATTACATAATTTCCAACGTTTTTTTTTTTTTTTTTAAAAAAAAAACCAATTTATTATAATAAAAAATAAATTTTAAATTAATTTTAATTTGAAAAATTTAATTATAAATTTAGATAAATTAAAAAAATGAAAAAATTAAATATTGCAAAAATTGCATATCTTCAACTTTTCTCTTTTTTTTTAAAAAAAAAACCAATTTATTGAGATAAAAAAAAAAAAAAATTTTCGAATTAATTTTAATTTAAAAAATTTCTTTAATTTATTTTCCTCATTTACTATTAATCATAGTAATAAAATGAAAAAATGAATTAGTTACAAATTTTAATTTTTTTTTTTTATAATTTGAAATTTATCAAATTATTTAAATATCTTTTTTTTTTCTCATTTTTAAAATATTTTAAATTGATATTTTAATTAAATGTATTTATGCATTTAATTTCATACATTTTTAGACCTTTTTAACATCGATCAGTTTGAGTGCTGTTGCAACCAATGGTGTTATTGAAACCGGTGGTACCTATTATATGATTTCACGAAATTTGGGACCTGAATTTGGTACCGCTGTTGGTATATTATTTTATTTGGGTAATGCATGTGCATGCGCTATGTATATTGTTGCAGCAGTTGAAGTATTTCTTGTAAGTTTTAAAAAAAAAAAAAAAATTTTAAAAATAATTTTACTTCGTGCTAAAGGTTTTACTTCAAATATAATTTATTTAATTAATTAAAAAATTAATTAATCAAATTTGCAATTTATTTAATTTTATTCTTTTTTTTTTTAAAAAAAAATTATTTTCATTTAAAACAACAATTTTAGCTTGCGAATTTGAAATAATTTTGCTTCTTGCAAAAGTTTTACTTCAAATATGATTTATTAAATTTGATTAATTAATTAAGAAATTAAGTAATCAAATTCGCAATTTATTTAATTTTATTCTTTTTTTTTTTAAAATTATTTTCATTTAAAATTATAATTTTAGCTATATATAGCACCAAATATGACAATTGGTGGTCAAGAGATACACGATGATACTGGTTAATTTCTTATTATAATTTCTAATTGTGTATTCAATTTCAAATTTTATTTTTGTATATGTGTTATTCTAACATTTTAATGAAAATATAAAAGATATTTTTGTATTTAAAATGGTATAAATTAATGAAATATTAAATTTATTATTTTCAGTAAATAATAATTTTTCGATTAGAAATTTCTAATTGTGTATTCAATTTCAAATTTCATTTTTGTATATGTGTTATTCTAACATTTTAATGAAAATATAAAAGATATTTTTGTATTTAAAATGGTATAAATTAATGAAATATTAAATTTATTATTTTCAGTAAATAATTTTTCGATTAGAAAAGCAAATTTTTGAAACAAAATTTTTTTTTTGCTAAATTTTAGGTTTAATTGGAATGATGTCAAATAATTATCGTTTTTATGGTACCATCATTTTATTATTAATATTTGCTGTTGTTGCACTTGGCGTTCGATTTGTACAATTCTTTGCACCGGTTAATAATTTCCATTTATTTAATTAATTAAAATTTAATTAAAAATTTAATTTATCGGTAGAAATTTAAAAAAAAAAATTGGAAATGTTATTATTATTATTATTTAGATTTGATCTAATTATTATTTAAATTTCATTTATATTCCAATCATTTTTTTTCTTTTTTTTTTAAAATTTATTCACTTGAAAAAAAAAAGTAAAACATAATTTTTCAATTATTTTATTTTTTTTTTTGAAATTAAAAATAGGAAAAAAGAATTAAAAATTTTAAAATGCTTAAATAATTTTCAAATATTAAATACTTACATATGTTAATTCTTTAATAGTAATTTGAGTGAAAAATTTAATTTAATTTTTGTTTCTTTTTCATTTTAGATTTTTTTAGATTTGATTTAATTATTATTTTGATTTTATTCATATTTCAATCGTTTTTTTTTTTTTTTTTTTAAATTTTTTCACAAAACAAAAACAAAAAATAATTAATTCTTTATAACAATAATAATTAAAAAAATAACAGTCAATTCCTTAATAGTAATTTGAGTAAAAAACAAAACAAAAATATAATAATTAATTCTTTACAATAATAATAATAATTAAAAACATAATAAATAATTCTTTACAATAATAATAATAATTAAAAACATAATAGTTAATTCTTCAAACAGTAATTTGAGTAAAAAACAAAACAAAACAAAAACATAGCAATTAATTCTTTATAATAATAATAATTAAAAACATAATAATTAATTCTTTATCTTTATAATAATAGTTAAAAACATAATAATTAATTCTTTACAATAATAATAATTAAAAACATAATAATTAATTCTTTACAATAATAATAATTAAAAACATAGCAATTAATTCTTTTACAATAATAATAATTCAAAACATAATAGTTAATTCTTTTACAATAATAATAATTAAAAACATAATTGTTAATTCTTTTCTCTTTATAACAATAATTTAAAACATAACAATTAATTCTTTATCTTTATAATAATAATAATTAAAAACATAATAATTAATTCTTTACAATAATAATAATTAAAAACATAATAATTAATTCTTTACAATAATAATAATTAAAAACATAACAATTAATTCTTTATCTTTATAATAATAATTAAAAACATAATAATTAATTCTTTTACAATAATAATAATTCAAAACATAATAGTTAATTCTTTTACAATAATAATAATTAAAAGCATAACAGTTAATTCTTTTCTCTTTATAACAATAATTTAAAACATAATAATTTATTCTTTACAATAATAATAATAATTAAAAACATAACAGTTAATTCTTAAATACTAATTTGAATTAAAATTAAATTTAATTTTTGTTTCTTTCTTTTTTCTCATTTTAGATTTCTCTAGTCTGTGTGCTACTCTCGATAGCAGCTATCTTTGCTGGTGTCATCGAGAAAAGTGTCACATCTAGCAATCATCGAGTGTGCTATCTAAATAATCGTTTATTACATGCAAATGCATATACATCAATTCAAAGTATCACAAATAATAATAATAACAATAATCTTTGCTCTTATTGTAATTTTAATAATTCAAAACTTTTTGATGCAATTTGTCGCAATAATAATAATAATTTCTCGTCGCTAAATTCATGCGACAATTATACGTTAACATGCGAAAAAGTTTTTGTTGGTATACAAAGTGGTGCTTTTCTTGGTTTGTTTATATTTATTTATTTATTTGTTTATTTGTTTATTTATTTTTGTTAATTTTATTTAAAATATTTTATTAAGTATTTTTTTAAGAGTTTTTTTTTTTTTTTTATTAATTAAATATTTTTTTTTCAAATTATTAATTTGAATATTTTTGTTAATTTATTTAATTTTAATATTTGATTGTCATTTTATTTCTATTTATTTAATTTGTTTATTAATATTAAGCATTTCAAATATTTTTTTTTTTTATTAATTAAATTTTTTTTTTTTGATTATCAATTCGAATATTTTTGTTAATTTATTTAATGTTTTATTGTCATTTTTATTTTTAATTACTTATTATCATTAAGAATTTTCTATTATTTTTTTTATTAATTAAATATTTTTTATTTAATTATTAATTCGAATATTTTTGTTAATTTATTTAATAATTCATTGCCATTTTTATTTTTAATTACTTATTATCATTATATTCATTTATTTGTTTTATTAATTTTATTTGAAATACTTCATTAAGCATTTCAAATATTTTTTTTTATTAATTAAATATTTTATTATTATTATTAATTTTTCTATTATTATTATTAATTCGAATATTTTTGTTAATTTATTTAATAATTCATTTTCATTTTTATTTTTAATTACTTAATTACTTATTATCATCGAGCATTTTCTATTATTTTTTTTTATTAATTAAATATTCTTCATTATCAATTCTAATATTTTTGTTAATTTATTTAATTTTAATATTTTACCGTCATTTTATTTCTAATTACTTAATTACTTATTGTCATTAAACATTTCTGATATTTTTTTAATTAATTAAACAATTTATTTAATATTTCATTGTCATTTTTTGTTTTTAATTACTTCTCATTTTTTTTTTTTTTTTAATATAATTCATTTTAGCATATCTCAGTAAATCTAGGTAAAACTAAAAATTACTTTTTATTACTTTTTTATAAAATTATTATTTGCTAGGAATTAAATTTAATATTTAAAAAAAATTTTTTTTTTTAGAAAATTTTGGTAGTCATTATATGAAGGAAGGTGAAGTAGCACCAAAACAATATGTCAATAACAAAAAATTGGAAATTTTTCAAGTAATAAACATATTTTTTTGTTTTTTTTTTTATTTTTAAAATTAATTAATTTTATTAAATAAAAAAAAAAGTTTCAATTTTTGTTATTTACAATTAATTAATTTTATTATCCAATTTAATATTAAAAAATTTTGAATTAAAATGAAAAAAAAAAAAAGAAAGAAACAATAAGTAATAAATTTTTGAGGAAAAATATTATTAATAAATTTATTTATTTGAAAATTAAAAAATTTTTCTGATCTTTAAATTTTGTTAATTTCAATTAATATAATCTATTTTTATATGTTATAGAAGAAAACAAAAAAAAGAAAGAATGAAATATTAAAATATTTTTTCTGAAAAACATCTAAGTTAAATTATCGCAATATGCTTCTTATTTTTGTTTATCTAAGCTATTTTCTTTTTTTTTTTTTTTTTTTCTAAAATGGATATTTTATAAGTTAGAATTATAAGTTTATAAGTTACAAGTTAGAGTTATAAGTTTATAAGTTACAAGTTAGAGTTATAAGTTTATAAGTTACAAGTTAGAGTTATAAGTTTATAAGTTACAAGTTAGAGTTATAAGTTTATAAGTTATAAGTTAGGAAAAATTTATTTATCAATTTCTTATTTTACTTACATTGTATTACTTATAATTAAGTTAATTTTAAGTAATACTATTTAATTTTAACTTATAACTTATAAACTTATAACTCTAACTTATAACTTATAAACTTTATTTAAGTAATTATATTACATATTTATTTACTTAAAAAAAATTTTAGAATGTGACAAGGACATTTATTATTTATAAGTTTATAAGTTAGAATAAATTTATTTATCAATTTCTTATTGTACTTACATTGTATTATTTTATAAGTTAGGGTTATAAGTTTATTAGTTATAAGTTAGAGTTGCAAGTTTATAAGTTATAAGTTAAAGTTATAAGTTTATAAGTTAGAACAAATTTATTTATCAATTTCTTATTGTACTTACATTGTATCATTTATAATTAAGTTAATTTTAAGTGATACTAGTAATACTATTTAAGTAATTATATTACATATTTATTTACTTAAAAAACAATTTTAGAATGTGACAAGGACATTTATTATTTATAAGTTTATAAGTTAAAATAAATTTATTTATCAATTTCTTATTGTACTTACATTATATAATTTATGATTAAGTTAATTTTAAGTAATACTATAAGTGGTATAAATATTTGTTTGTTTATTTAAAAAAACAAATTTTAGGATGTGACAACAACATTTTTTGTCGTTATGGCAATTTATTTTCCAAGTGTTACTGGTATTATGACAGGTGCAAATATGAGTGGTTGGTATATTATTTATTATTGTTTATTGTTTATTAAATCATTTGTTTATTAACAAAATAGTTTACTGTTTTTTTTCTTAAGTGAAAATATTTATTTAAATATTGTTTTCTTTTTTTTTTTTTAAATTAATATTTATTAAAATTTTTTTAATTTAAATTAATAGCATTTTGTTGTTTGAAATTATTTATTTAAATTAATAAATTAATTATTTTGATTAATTAGGCAAATTTCTAGGGAATTCTTATTGAACATTTTAAAATTAATATTGTATTAGTAAAAAGTTTAAATAATATTCATTAATTAATGATAAGAAATACTAACGCCATTTAAACTATAAAATTTGAATTGTCATACTTATTTATTTATTTATTTTTTGTTTATTTATTTATTTATTTTTTTTTTTTTTGCAGGTGATTTAAAAGATCCACAAAAAAGTATACCTCAGGGAACAATTGCTGCACAATTAACAACATCAACAATATACTTTTTCCTTATCTTAGCTTTTGGTTCAACAATTTCAGGTAAACAAAATTTTATTTTATCAATTTCAGTATTATCAATTTCATTTAGCTTTTTTTTTTTTTTAATTTCTTAAAATACTATATTTTATAATTTTATTTTATCAATTTCATTTAGCTTTTTCAATTTTAATATTATCAATTCCGATATTATCAATTTCAATATTATCAATTTTTTTTATCAATTTCAATATTATCAATTTTAATATTATCAATTTCAGTATTATCAATTTCATTTAGCATTTTAATATTATCAATTTCAATATTATCAATTTCATTTAGCTTTTCATTTTAATATTATCAATTCCGATATTATCAATTTCAATATTATCAATTTTTTTTATCAATTTCAATATTATCAATTTTTTTATCAATTTTAATATTATCAATTTCAGTATTATCAATTTCAATATTATCAATTTTTTTATCAATTTTAATATTATCAATTTCAGTATTATCAATTTCAACATTATCAATTTCATTTAGCTTTTTCAATTTCAATATTATCAATTTTTTTATCAATTTCAATATTATCAATTTTTTTATCAATTTCAATATTATCAATTTCAGTATTATCAATTTCAACATTATCAATTTCATTTAGCTTTTTTTTTTAATTTCTTAAAATATTACATTTTTATAATTTTATTTTATCAAATTTTAATCTCATTTTATTTTTTTTACATTTATATATTTAATATCTCATTAATGATTTTATTTTTGTTTTTAATTTTCTTACAAATTATATTTTAATAAATTTTATTTTCTTTCAACAAATTTCTAGGCCCAGTTTTACGTGACAAATATGGCCAAAGTATGATTGGTTCTGGCATGATAGTAGCTGAATTAGCTTGGCCATCATCATGGATTATTATGATTGGTGCATTTACATCATGTTTTGGTGCTGCACTACAATGTCTTTGCAGTAATTTATTTCATTTTATAACAATGATAAATAAAATTAATTAATAATTTCTAAAATTTTATTTACAAAATAAAAACCAAAAAAAAAAAAAATGTTTGTAAAATTTTGTTATTTATAGGTGCTTTGATATTTAGTAAAATTTGATTTAATATTTAGCAAAATTTGATTCCATATTCAGTACAATTTGATATTTAGTAAAATTTGATTTAATATTTAGTAAAATTTGATTTAATCTTTACTAAAATTTGATATTTACTAAAATTTGATTTAATATTTTGTAAAATTTCAATTTAATATTTTGCAAAATTTTAATTTGATAATTAGTAAAATTTGATTTGATATTTAGTAAAATTTTAATTTGATATTTAATAAAACTTGATTTGATATTTAGTAAAATTCGATTTAATCTTTGGCAAAATTTGATTCCATATTCAGTACAATTTGATATTTAGTAAAATTCGATTTAATCTTTAGCAAAATTTGATTCTATATTCAGTACAATTTGATATTTAGTAAAATTTGATTTAATCTTTACTAAAATTTGATATTTAATAAAATTTGATTTAATATTTAGTAAAATTCGATTTAATATTTAGTAAAATTTAGTTTGATATTTAATAAAACTTGATTTGATATTTAGTAAAATTTGTTATTTAGTAAAATTCGATTTAATATTTAGTAAAATTTGACCTGATATTTATTCAAATTTGATTTAATCTTTACTAAAATTTGATATTTAATAAAATTTGATTTAATATTTAGTAAAATTTGTTATTTATAGGTGCTCCACGTTTATTACAATCAATAGCAAAAGATGATGTTTTACCATTTTTGCGATCATTTCAAGTGCTAACACAATGGAATGAACCATTTCGATGGTATGTAAATAAAAAAAAAAAAACTTTTAGCTAAAAAAAAAAGCAAAAAATTATCATATCTTATCAGTTACAATGATATATAATATCACCATGATTATTAAATAGAAAAATTTTTAAATAATTAAATTGAATTAATCGATATATTATCATATTTTATCAGTTATAATGATATATAATACTATCATAGTTACTAAATAGAAAATTTTAAATAATTAATTTGAATTGATTGACATATTAATTATCATATCTTATCAGTTACAATGATATACAATATTACCATGATTATTAAATAGAAAAATTTTTAAATAATTAAATTGAATTAATCGATATATTATTATATCTTATCAGTTATAATGATATATAATACTATCATAGTTACTAAATAGAAAATTTTAAATAATTAATTTGAATTGATTGACATATTAATTATCATATCTTATCAGTTACAATGATATATAATATTACCATGATTATTAAATAGAAAAATTTTTAAATAATTAATTTGAATTAATCGATATATTATTATATCTTATCAGTTATAATGATATATAATACTATCATAGTTATTAAATAGAAAATTTTAAATAATTAATTTGAATTAATTGACATATTAATTATCATATCTTATCAGTTATAATGATATATAATACTATCATAATTATTAAATAGAAAATTTCAAATAATTAATTTGAATTGATTGACATATTAATTATCATATCTTATCAGTTATAATGATATATAATACTATCATAGTTATTAAATAGAAAATTTTAAATAATTAATTTGAATTGACTGACATATTAATTATCACATCTTATCAGTTACAGTGATATATAATATTACCATAATTATTAAACAGAAAATTTCAAATAATTAATTTGAATTAATTGACATATTAATTACTATATCTTATCAGCTACAATAATACATAATATTGTCAATAATTATTAAGTAGAAAATTTTTGAAGTAATTAATTTGAATTAATTGAATAAATATACTTTTTGCAGTTTAATTTTAACAGTGTTAATAGCAGAATTGATCATATTAGTGGCGGCATTAGATCGAATTGCGCCAATTGTTGATTTTTTCTTTTTAATGTGTTATGCATTCATTAATCTTGCATGCTTTTTGCATTCCATTCTTGGTGCACCAAATTGGCGACCTCGTTTCAAATGCTATCATTGGTAAAATTTCATAAAAATTTGTTAAAAAAAAAAAAAAAAAAAAATTTATAAATTATAAAAAATATTTGTTTATTTATAAAAATCTATTCATTAATTAATGAAGAGAAATTATTCTAACATTTGGTATACATTTTAATATTTACAATAAAAAAAAATTTTTTTTTTTTAAATTTAAAATTTAAAAAAAAAAAAAAAAAAAAAACGAACTTATTTTTTTAGGACATTATCATTACTTGGAACATTATTATGCTTATTTATAATGTTTTCAACTCATTGGATTTATGCTCTGATTGTCACATTACTTTGTGGTATGATCTATAAGTATGTGTCATGGAAAGGGTATAATTTTTATAAATTAAATAAAAGTTTAAAATCAAATTTGGAGAGAAAAAAAAAAAGAAAGAAAGAAAGAAAGAAGCTAATAACATTTAGAAAATTATCATCATATCAGTGCTGAACATTAATTTTATGCACAAATTTTGTTTAAAATACTTTTTTAAATTAGTAAAAAGTTATTTTCTAAAGCAAAAATAATGATTGCTTAGTTTAAAAAAGTAGTAATTTCACTTTTTTTTCATTATAATTTTAAGTTTTAAATTTATGCAAAAATGTATTCATATTATATGGATAGCATTATTAAATTAATGATAACGAATATCATCTTATTTACAATTTAATTTTCAGTGATAAGAAAGAATGGGGTGATGGTATGACAGGACTTATACTTAGTACAGCTCAATTTTCACTTTCAAAATTAGATGATAAACAACCACATCCAAAAAATTGGCGACCACAATTACTGTTAATTGCAAATTTACCGCTAGCTGAAAATTGGCGACAAAATGAAACCACCCGAAAATTACTTAGTCTTGCAAGTCAACTTAAAAAAGGTCGTGGTTTAACTGTTGCTGTAGCATTGCATAAAGGTCAATCTACTAATAAAAATGCTAAGGTAATAATAATTCAACTTTTTATTTTATTTTATTTTTTTTATTTTTTTCAATTAATTATAAATTTTATTGTTAAAATAAAATTGATAATAAAAAAGTTTGGATAATTCATTTAAGTGATAGAAAATATTTCGAGCATTTATTTTAATTGTTCTAACTAAGAAAGAAAATGAAATCAAATTACATGAATGAATTTGCTAAAAAATAAACTCATTTTTTTTTTTTTAGTTTGAAAAATAAATTTATCAAAATTAAATTTATTGGATAGCTTAAAATGAATGATTAAATAATAAATAATTTTATCAAATTATTATCAGTTATGATAATAATAGAGAGAGGAGGTTTTTTTTTTTTTTTGCTTTTTTCTTTTCGAGATAATTAAATCAATGAAAAACTCTAATCAAAAATGGGTGACAATAAATATGACAATGTGACAAATGACATTTCTGATACTATAATAATAATAATAGATAATTGCGGCACAAATGAAAAAAGAGCTACTGGAAGAGATGACAAATGCAAAAGTTCATGGCTTCTGCTCATCACTTATATATGAAGCGGATCAATTGGAAGGTACATTATCAACTCTTATACAAAGTTGTGGTATTGGACCATTACGTCCAAATACTTTGCTAATTCCGTATCCGGAAGAATTGCATGCGGAAAGTGTTTATTGGCATTTCTTACGTATGTTACCATTTTCTTATTTTATAAACAATTTAAAAAAAAAAAAAAAAAACATTTATAAATTATGAAGTTGAAAAATACATTCTTAGTCTAAAAAAAAAAAAAAAAAAAAATTAAACTTTAATTTTGAAAAGTTTAATTTTTAAATTATAGATCGTCTTCAACATGGTGCAATGCAAGATATGTGCTTACTTGTATTAAAAGGTATTCCATATTTTCCGGAAAATGAATACAGAATGGCTGGAAATATTGACATGTGGTGGATCCTTCATGATGGTGGCTTATTACTTCTTATTTCATTTTTACTCAAACAACATAAGGTATTAATTGCTTACCTGATTTTTATCATAAAAAATCATTCTTGAATTAACTCTCGATTTATTTCAATTATAAAAGAAAAAATTCATAATATAGTCGTCTAGTTGTAGACAAATAATACTTTTATACTACTATCATCATTTTCAGGTTTGGCGCAATTGTCACCTAAGAATATTTGTTGTTGTTGGACATGATGATAATAAATCACAATTACGACATGACATGGAGAAATTTTTATACGAAATGCGCATCAATGCTAATTTATATGCATGTTTTTAATTTATCAAATTTTTTTTTTTTTTTTTTTTGTAAATATTGCAAAATAGAATTGATTCAATGTCAAATATTTATCTGATTAAAAGTTAATTAGATGAAAATTAAAAAAAAAAAAAAAAAAGAAAAGAAAAATGAATAAAATTGAATAAATAGAAGAAATGAAGAGGAGAAAAAATTTTTTTATTTCATCACATAATAAACTATTTAAATAATTTCTTACTTAATGATAACATTAATTAGAATAAGTTATTACTCATTCAGTTAATTTATTCGTTTAATAAAATTATAACCTATTTGTTTACTTTTTCTTTTTATAAACAAATTTCAAAAAAACTTTTCATTCTTTAGAAATAATTGCAATAAATTTCAGAAGAGGAAAAAAAAAATTTTTTTTTTTTAAACTATTTTGTAAATTCATTTATTTTACAATTATTTTCTTTAGCTAGAAGAATTTGCAACTCCAGATATATCAGCATATGAAATACAACGATCACTACAAAATGATACATCAAGTTTGTCGAGAAAGAAACGTTGTTCAATGGTATTATATTGCTTATCCTAGAAATTTTTAAAATAATTTCATTCTGATTTTTCATCTCAACAAAAAAAAAAAAATTTTTAAAATAATTTCATTCTGATTTGCTGGTAACGAAAATATATTAGAATAGAATACATCTAAATGTGTTTATATTGAAAATTTTAATTTATTCAAGCAAACTGTGCCATAAATTGAACAGCTAATATTCGTTCACAGATTATAAATAATTTGATAATTGATTTTATGCTACCTATCAAAAATTTACAAATTTCGTATTTAGGATTATAATAATACTCAAATAAGGTATGCTATGAAAAAAATTTAAATAAAATTATTTTTGCTTTATTAAAATAAATTTTTGTTAAGCGAATATTTATTTCTATTTCTCTATCTCTCTATCTAATTAAAACTAATATTGTATTTTTCATCAGTTAAATTTTTAATTAATATTTATCGCTTTTATTTTTGCTCTATGATCATTAATTAATTAAATCAATATGATGCACCAGGTGATAACATTAAATCATTAGAATAAAATACAGCAAAAATAGAAAGAAAAAAAAAAAAAAGAATGAAAGAATTAAAATTATTACATTTCTAGGTTCAAGTTATTCTTGATCAAAATCGAAAACAACGCGAAAATGAGAAACAAAGTAAATTAATTTTAATTATTGATTTTATTGTCATTTGAAATCTTGCTATGTTTTCTCATTAAAAATACCTTTTTTCTTGAATTCAGAAAAAAAAAAAAAAAAAAAAAAAAAAAAACTCCAATGTTCTCTTTCTTATTTTGTAGACAATGAATTTAAAGTTCTTTGTCAAACTATTCAAATGGAATCAGAAACCAAAAGAAATGAACAAACGGCAGATAATTTCGAAAGTAATTCGTATCCGACAAATCTTCCACAGCTCAATCCATTTCGAATGTTTGTTTTTTTTTTTTTTTTTTCATTTTCTTTTTATTGTTCCTAAAAAAGAAATGATTTCCTATTGAAATTTCATTTCTCCTATAAAAAAAAAAAAAAAAAGAAAAGAAGAGAGAACAAAGAAATTTCATGAATGTTTTCAATTTTAATTTCCTCTACGATAGTAGTTTAAGTGATTCTATACTAATAGTTTCATAGTTTCAACTTTCAACTTTTTGAAACATCAACTTTCGAGCTTTAATACATTTTTGTTTTTTCAGCGTACATTCAAATAATGATCTAGAAAATGACAAATGTGGAGGAAAGTTTAAATGTGAGAGGAAGTTTACATTCAGTTCATTTGAATCAGAAGTAAGCAACACTATCAATCGAGAAGTATTAATTAAGTCATCCGATCAACTAAAGGAACATCTACCAAATGAGGTTTTTTTCTTTTTTTGAAAACTTTTCATGTTGAAGCACTTTTTTTTTTTTTTCTCCTTGGAATTATTTAAAACATCATGAAAATTTAATTAATTCAATAATTAAAAATATAATTACACTCACAAATGCTCAGATTTTTATAAATCAATCGTATCATTCAACTTTTAGCGTGTAATACGTGAAGTTCATTCGGCTGTACGTTTGAATGGAAAAATATTCGAGAAGTCTAATGCAAGTGCTCTGGTAGTACTAAATCTTCCAGAACCACCAAAAAAAGAATCTGCTCTTCCCAATTATATGGAATATTTAAATGTGCTAACGCATAACCTACGACGAGTTCTTTTGGTCCGAGGTAGTGGTTCCGAAGTAATCACCAAATATTCGTAATTTCGTTGTATAAATCTTTATACACGCTTCGTTATATTATAAAGAATTACAAAATTCAAATTGTTGATTTATGAAATTATTTTGCAATATTAATTTTTTTTTTTTGAAATATTTGAAACAAAGAAGAGTGACATTAAAATTCCAATAATTCGATGCGATAAACTATTTTATCTTTGAAAATATTACAACTGTAAATGATGAAGTGTCTGAGAAAATTAAAAAAAAAGAAAGTTTACTTATTAATCGAAATTTATTCTTCTATGGTACTTCGCTTTTTTTTTCCTCATCTGAATGCAAATACAGTTAATATTGGATGACATCGACAATGTCGCTCTGAAAAAGAAATCAAAGTAGTTCGTTGCTTCAAAAATTTCAACTATTTTAAATTTCGAAATTTCAAGTATCAAGATCTTTTTTTTTTAAAACAACTTTCATGTTCAAACAATATTATCAACTACTAATACTTTAGAGTAGTAACCATCAGTTGTTTTAGAATTATACTGAAGATGTCAATAATACGATAATTAGTCAAAAAACAAACACAATTCCTTACAGCATATTGTGATGACACACAAATTGTCATAATTTTATTGGTTAAGTAATTAAACTTATTTTAAGTAAATTAAATAAAAAGAAGTTATTTGCAAGATTTCAAAAACTTCATATTTCTTTGAATTTAAAGAAAAGGAGAGCAGAATTCTCTGCATGATTCCCAGAAAAGAGTGACAATCACAATTTGTTATACGACATTACCGCCATTCATCACACAATTTCCCATCATTACATTTCATTGTTTGTAGCATACGATGAAAATGCTACACTGTAATTTCCTATGCAACAGACAAGGGTAGGAAATATAATGGTTTTTGGAGAGAGGTTGTTGTACGGTAGAATGTTGTACAATAGAATACAATATTTTGAGAGAATTTAGGGGTTGCTAAGATTTACGAAACAGTGTACAGTTAGCGGATAATTAGAGAATACTAGAGAACATGAAGGTAGTATATGACTCTAATTGAGAAGATGAAAAGATTGAGAGAGTGTTAGAAAGTCAACGGTGATTGATTATAACAGTGATTGAGAGTAATCTGATTACAGGTTTGTAGGAATAAATATAAATTAGTTAAATTAATGTATTTTTCTTCTTTTGGGAATAATTTTTAAAAAATTCTAAGTAAATATATGAAGAAATGCTATAAAGTTTTTATCCCTGTAATTAGTAAATAATATTTGATTCTGCTTGCTTTTATTTATGGATCGGATTATTTATGGATTGTAAGATTTCTATTTAAATGATTTTGATTAGGATAAATAAAATATTTGTATAAATAGCATTTGAGAAAGTTGGAAATGGAATAAATTAAAAGTTATTTATGTTATTACTTGACTAATTCCATCAATTCTTTGTGAGATAATATTAAGAAAAATGTTGGGGTAGTTTGCTATCAGAACAACTTATAAATTTAAGTTAAGAAGTTAAAGAATCTCGAAAGAGTAGTTTATAAATTTAATTTAATGAAACGAATTTCAAAACTGTTTAATACTTCTTTTTAATTAAGACTGTTCAATATAGCTTATAATAGCTTAATGAAAAAATTTTTTTTCTGTTTTATATTGTTTTCTACATTAACATTTGTCGCTACCGTCATGGTAAGAGATTGTACTACACTTTCATAATTTCACATCATAATGTAATATGCTATTCTAATTTGATGTGAATTTTGTTGATATTATGAATTTTTTTTTTTTTTTTTGCAGAAATGTGGACGGCAAAAAATATTCTGACAGGTTTTCATCAACTTTCATTATTTAGAGTAAATGCGACGTTCTTTCATACAACATCCTTAACTAGATGGCAAAGTGAGTAAGTTCAATGAGTCCTTTCTTTAAAGTTTTTTCAAAGGGTTCTTTTTGCTTGTTTATTGACTTCATTTCACTTTAATGTTTTACTGTTTTCTCATCAACTTAGATTATATTGTAGCTTATCAAAATAAACCTTCATAAAGTATATAATAGCCTGTGGATTTCTTAATTATTGAAGAAGGAAGAAAGAGATAGACTGAGGACTGATTCGTTATTTCTTTTTATCTTTATTTTGAATGTCGTCTTTTATTTGCTTTATTTTTGTGAACACTATATTGCTAAATTTAGACTTCGAAAATGAAAGACATTTCGAACCTGGAGAAGATGTTTTGAAGCGGATGTGGTATGCTTTGAAGTATGATGTAAAACGATGGAAAAGGCGGTGGAAAGAAGTAATATTTTATATGGCATTGTTTTTCTTTTTTCTTATTGATTTAATTATTTTAAGTTGTTTTTCAGTTTATGTCACTAAAAGTGTAAACACATTTCTCGCAAGAACTAATGTTTCCCTTTTTTCAGCCATCGTCATAACAGAATTGTTTTTACTTTCCTTTGTAACTTCTTTACTTCAGTTTTTGTTGACATATTATTAAATCGTAACAGCTTCTTATATAGTCAGAAATGTGTTTGTAAGTTTCTATATTTGACAAATACATAAATTAGGCCAGAATGGATCCTTATCAGAGGAATAATGCGATTGCACACATCAAACGACACACAATGGATCTCGAGTTGTTCCCATTCGAAACTCAGGTAATTAGATGCTAATTATGGTTATTATTTGCATTGTCTTTAGAGCATCTGTTTTGCTTCCAGAAGTTGGATTATTTGAGAAGAAATTTGCTTTGATATTAATAGAAGTTAGTAGAAGCTGATGAATCTTATTCATACTTAAACATGTTTCTGCGATAAAGTTCTGAGTGTGGTTGATGTATTTAAATTTTAAAATGAATACACTTAAATTATTTTATTCGATGTTTACCGTGAAGGATAAAGCATTCATATGCACAAACCTAAATTGATATTTTTTAGGTATTAATCATTGGAGGTGGATTGATAGGATCCTCTGTTGCATACTGGTTAAAACAAGCGTTTCGTGACGAAGACTACAAAGTTACGGTTGTAGAGAATAACGATAAGGCAATAGTTTCAAACTTTTATTTTTTAATCTCACTGATTTGTTAGCTTTTTCAATATAATGTAAAAGCGAGCATTTTCCAGCAAAACAGGATATCATGATGAATAACTAGACTGATATAAGAAAACTAAAAGAAAAATCTTTCCTAAGTGTAATTTTATTTCAAACTGTAATGCAACTTAAATTTTAGAGTTTTCGAATACTATCTTCAAGCCATAACTGCGTTAAAATACATGATAAACAAACCGTGTTATTAGTCTCTTTGAAAATTAAAGAATATAAAAGTTGGAAATTCATTTCTTTACCAAGTTTTTCTACCTCTTTTAAATGTGATGTTTAATTGCAGTTTGCGCAGTGCGCTTCAATGTTAACATGTGGTGGTATCTCACAACAATTTTCAGTCCCTGAACATGTTACAATGTCAGCTTTTGCCGCTGAATATCTTCGTCATGCTGGCGAACATTTGCGTATTTTAGGTAAATTTACATTCTAGAATTCTAGAATTTCAGTTAGTTCCTTCGTAAAATTCCTATGAATAATTCTTCCATAAGCATAGTTAAATCATCGAATTATTTATTTGCCTTTTTTGCTATTGATATACTGAAATTAATTAGTGTTTTATAATTTATAATAAATGTTTTTAGACAACGATCCTCCTGATATAAATTTTTTACCGATGGGTTTCATGTATTTGGCTCGCACACCCGAAGAAGTGGATCGATTGAAGCGGAATTGGAAAGTGCAAACGTTGGTCTAATTGTTTAACTGGATTTAAATTATTGGAAATATTTTCATATCGACGACTGATCGGCTGAAATCAAAAGATTACTTAGTGGAACTTGAACTGTACCACTAAGTAAACTTCTGAATTAGATTCTTAGATTCACCCCATATTCATTTTGCATGCAGCATTCTTCTTGCCACTTTATCTTGCCTTAGAAATTTGAACTAACTATATTTAATGTATTTCATAATTTCTTGATACTACAAATATGGGATCAGATTTCAAAAATAATATAGCTGATTTGGTAGAATAGAACATAATCAGTCTACAACTCATGACATTATTTATTCATTTACATGTTAATAAAGTTTTAAGAGACTTTTGAAAAACTCATTATAGAGAAAAGTTCAACAAAAAAAGAAAAAAAAAATTGAGGAAAGTATTGATAAAATTATTTCGGTTAATTTTTAGACGAAATGGTGCCCGAATTGATTTGCTAAACCGTAATAAGTTATGTGCGAAATTCCCTTTTATCAATTTTGATGATGTATTACTCGGCTCATACGGTAAGTTTGCTTTTATTAGCTCATTCTGATATTGAGCATGATAGGAAATAAGTATAATATATGATATTTTATAGGTTTGGAAAATGAAGGTACAATCGATTCTTGGCAACTATTATCAGCTATACGGGAAAAGAATCTTACTTTGGGTGTGCAGTATCTTAAAGGGGAGGTGGAAGGTATGTAACAAATGCTTTTAGAACTTTCTAACTTTGCGTATATGTATAATGTATTTGGGAAGAAGCATTCGAGTCTTCATTATTCTAAATAGTGGTTATTTTTACAAAAATTTTAAATAGGAAATTGCCTTAATCTCCAAAAGAGACAGATTGCCATATTGTCCATTTTTAAGCCAACTAAAAACTGTTTGGTAATTGAGGGTACGCTATACTCAATAACAAATACTTTTTTTACTCCAGTAAAACTTGCAAATTCTCTCAAAGTTTTATCTTCTTAGTGATTGTAACAGACACTGTTTGAATTTTCAAGTAATTCCTTTATTGCATTTGCCTTTTCCTTTTCAAGTTAACAGAATACATGAAAAGTTAAGTGAGCGGCATCCTGCGTTATATTTTATTCTGTATCGTAAGATATCCAAATTGATTTTATAGCACTTATATTGCTAAATAGCTTCATATAGAATTAATATATTTTTGGTTTGCCTTCACTGATATAGTTTGGATAAGTTTTTTTTTTTAATATGAATATTTAATTTTTAGGTTTTTATTTTGGCCAAAGATATGGTGCTACAGAAATATATGGTATTGCAGATGATGCTGATGAAGCAGTATGGCGTAATAAGCATATCCGCGGAGCTTTTGTAGGCATATAGCTTTATTTTTCAAGTTTTTATTATATTTTATATATGTTCTTGCAGCAAAAAAAAAAATTTACATATATATTTATAGATTCGGCCGCAAATGACAGATGCTTCTGCAAGGATCGTACGATCTAATCATATTGTTGTTGCTGCTGGTGCTTGGTCTGGTCGTATTGCCGAAATGGCAAGAATTGGTGAGACATTTGTTTTACTCGTAAATGTAATATTTTTTTAATGCGAAGTTTTGAAGTTCAGTTAAGTGTGAAATTTGTAATTTAGAAGAAGAATTTTGAATTTTTTAGGGAAAGGACAAGATTTATTGGCTGTTAAGATACCGGTTGTTGCACGGAAGCGTATGATGTTTGTTGTACATGCACCTGATGTTCCTGCCTTAGATATGCCGGCTCTTGTCGATCCCAGTGGTGTTTATTGTTTGCTGGAAGAAGTTGGTAATACATTTATTTGTGGAAAAATCCCGAATAAGGTGAGAAATTTGAATGAATGGTGAAATGTATAGATTATTGTTCATCTTTTCCCTTTTTTTTGTATTTAGAAGTATAATTTTTGTAGGAAGAAGATGAAAAAATGGACCACTCAAATTTGGAAGTAGATTACAACTACTTTTATAATGATATTTGGCCAACTCTAGTGAAAAGAATTCCAGCATTTAGAAATTTAAAAGTAAGTTTTATCGAGAAACACGACAGTTTTTATATTAATGAACCCTAAGATCACTAGCACAGTTAATACAAAGCATCAGTGTGAAGCTGAATGAAATTCTGACTCTTTATTATCTCTAATATTGATTATCGTTTAATGAAGATAACTATCGAAATTTTAATCCTTATCTTACATTTTTTCTGTTTCAAAATAGAGGCAACTTTTTCTCGACAAAAAAAAAAAAAAAAAACGAGATATTCATTAATTATATTGCAATAATTAAGCTAAAATAAAATATTTTTTCTCTATTACAAACAGAAAATTATGCTTGAAATTTTCAGATTAAAAATGCTTGGGCAGGTTATGAAGATGTGAATACATTTGACAACTCACCTGTTATCGGAGAGCATTTACTTTATCAAAATTTACATTTCTTATGCGGGTTTGGGAATCGTGGAATGCAGCATTCCTTAGCTGTCGGACGAAGTTATGCTGAAAAATTGCTGGAAGGTGCATATGTATCATTAAATTTACGAAAATTTGATATGAGACGATTGGTTAAAATGGAAAAATTAGAGGAAGAGTATGGTTAATTGAAACTTTATTATGCTATGCAGCATCGTAGTTGTCATTCTACATTTTTGCCTTTATTTGTACTTTTAGTTTCTTTCTAGTTTTGTTGTTTTTTTTTTTTATTTTTTATTTTTTGATACTGACTGTTACAATTCCAAGCAAACTTGTTTGTTTGATATTTGCGTAAATTTTGCTATAGAAAATATTCATATAAAGTTGTGTTTCGTATGTTCTTAATTCTTCACGGGTGATTCCTTTATTTATTTAATGGTTTTTGTGATTTTTGTAGAAAATATTAGCAATGTATTATCAATAAATATTCTTCCAAGCGTACATCATCGATATTTATTCAGAACAGTGATACTTCTTAATTTATACCATTACTCAAATATTATTTACTCAAATACTTAATTTATACCATTACTCAAATAAATATTATGCAAATTTCTAAAATACTCAGAAATCAGTTTGTGCATACTGAGAAAATTTGATGTTTTCGGATTTGTTATATTTCAGTATTATCAGTTCTTATTTTACTTTTTTTTTAGGATCATAATTTATAAAAAATTCACATATTCATTGTGGATTAACGTGTAGCTTTCGATGTCTCTGTCTATTGAGCCGGAAAAAAAACGTATTCGATCGGATGATGGTGATCAAGTTGAGGAAGAAGAAAAGGAAGCTGTAAAAGAATTACCAAAAGGATGGGAGAAACGAATGAGTCGTTCAAATAGTTTGTTTAATATTACTTTTGAAAATTATGTTTTTTTTTTTTTTTTTTCATCAATTTATTCGTTTAAAATTGAGGAAATTAAAAGATTTTTCATTTTCAGATTTCTTTATTAAATTTATTTATGCAATTATTTTAGACCGATTTTATTATTTCAATGTATACACTGGTCGTAGTCAATGGGAACGTCCCACAAAACCAGCTGATCCAGCACAAGCAAGCTTAAATGAGGTATATTTTGAAAAGTTTTCTTTTTTTTTTTTCTTTTTCAGTAACTATTTAATGATATTCATATGAGAAATTTAAAAGAATAAGAAAGTGAAATTATGAATTTAAATAAATTTTTTGGATTATAGTTCTGTAGCATGATTCATTATCGAAAATTTATCAAATTAATTGATGCTTTTTGTATACATTTTATTGTCATTTTATAGTAAAATTTTATTTTAAAATAATCTCAAAATGTTTTTTTTTTTTTTAATTCATCAAAATGTATTTTCACTTAACTGAAGTGCAATATACATATATATGCTAATTATATTAATAGAAGTGATTTATAGGTACATTGCGCACATTTACTAGTAAAACATAGTGGTTCGAGGCGTCCTTCATCGTGGCGCTCAGATGTTATTACACGTTCAAAAGAAGATGCAAGGAAAATTTTGGCTGGTTCGATTCAATTTTTCTTTTTTTTTTTTTTTTCCCCTTCCAAAGGGAAGAAAAAAAATTAGCTATCTCTCATAATTCTTAGCTTAGCTGTATTCATACGTAAATTTAGCTTTTCGGATCGAATTATGTTTATGAGTTTTACATTTTGCAGGGAAATATTGGATGATGACAAAAGATGGATAAGAAATTAGACTAATTTTTCATCTATTATACGTTGTATTTGTTAATAATTATCATGTCTCATTTTTCTAATTTTTTAAAGAAAATTTTTTCCTTTAAAAAAATAAAGTTTTCTATTTATTTCTTGCAGGCTATAGAAAGCAAATTGAGGAGGCATCTGATAAAAAATCAAAATTGAGAGATTTAGCAAAGGAATTTAGCGATTGTTCGTCAGCAAAACGAGGTGGTGATTTGGGATTTTTTAAACGACGACAAATGCAGAAATCTTTTGAAGATGCCGCTTTTGCTCTTGGAGTAACTTTTTTAAAGAGATTTTAAAATTATCATCACTATAAATGGGTAGTATGTTTAGAATGTTAGCATGAGAGTTAGCATATTTTAGAACAAAGATAAGAAGGACTAAATTAATATGCTTAGTTTTTTTTTTTTTTTTTTTTTTTTCAAGAAAAATATTCGCAATTTCACCACTGATAGAAGAGGAAAATGTTCATAGCCAAAAAAATTTTTGTGATAAAACTGAAAGATTAAATTTTTAATGTGAATTCTCAAACAATCATATTTACATTATTATTATAATTTCATTTCATTTTTTCTTTTTCTTTTTTTTTTCAGGTTGGACAATTGAGCGATATAGTTGACACTGATTCTGGCTTACATCTTATTTATCGAATTGCGTGATAAGCGATATGTTTATCGCTTATCATTATCATTAATCTTCTCAACTTTTATAAATCTAAAGCTTTTTCTTTTTTTTTTTATGCGGGTTTTAACTTCGCACTGCAGTTTGCATGG
Organism: Brugia malayi; assembly: GCF_000002995.4. Taxonomy (NCBI): domain Eukaryota; kingdom Metazoa; phylum Nematoda; class Chromadorea; order Rhabditida; family Onchocercidae; genus Brugia; species Brugia malayi. The sequence continues at coordinate 700,220 of NW_025062284.1, forward strand.
TTTTTTTTTTTTGTACTCTTTTCATACAATTAATTGCTCTCTCCTTTCATTTCTTTCAGGTTTTTCCTGTTCTCTTTTTACTTTCCTGGAATTGCAAAGTGCAACAATGGTTATTATAAAAAAAAAAAAAAAAAATTTTATTTTGTTAGGAATGAAAATGAATGAAATTAAATGTGTATTTTTAAAACTGATTAAATTTATTAATCATAATGATTCATTGGTAATACTAGCGCTGATTTAATAAATGAAAACTTATTCTGGAATTGCTTCCATTTCAGTTAATCGATAATTGTTACAAAAATTTGATTGTTGTTGAATTTATCTATTCATTTATTTATTTATTCATATTTTTTTGCAATTTATATTAATAATGGATCATGATTAAGGAGAGAAAAAAAAAAAAACGGAAAAATGGATAGTTGCAGTTATTTTTTTGATAATATATAAATGAAATTTGAAATTAATGGATAAGAGAAGCCATGTATTAAGATTGATACTTCAATTGTTAGGAATTTAATATTTACAGTATTTTTTTTTTTTATTTTTTATTTTTTATTTTTATTTTTTTCACTATGCTACAAATACATTCATTAAAAAAACTGATAAAACTTTGAATAATCTGAGATGGTTGTATGAATTTTATTAGCAATTTTATCAATTATCATTTGTATTATTGGCTAAAGTGAAAGTGAAATAAATGATTTCAAATCAGTTTGATAATACTTTTAGTATACTTTTAAATAGCTGTCACAACAGTTGGTTATAATTTATTTTTTCTTAAACTAACTTTATGTAAACGAATAACTTTTTTTTTTTTTGTATTCAAAAAAAAAAAAAAAAAGTAAGAATTACAGTGAATGCAATGTATTTTAAAAGCATTTCAAATATTTTATTTTGCTAGAATGACTGTAATTTATTAAGTGAAAAGTTTTGAAATTGAAATTGAATCAAATTTCTACTTTAGTATAATTATTAATAATTGTGACTAAATAAATTTACAGTTAATTATATGATGTTATTAGCATTATGCTGAAGTTTTTTTTTTTTTTTTTTTTGATCATTTTTAAATTTTTGTTAATTGCTTGTTAATTATTTTTCATTTCATTTATTTTTTCGAGAATGCAGAAATTTGATTCAATTTCAATTTCATGTTAATTTCATTTTTTAAAACTTAATTTATAGTGATAAGCTGATGCTTTAATTTTCGCACTTTAATTTCTATTTTTTTTTGTATTATTTCTATTATTATTATTTGTCGTATTTACAAGTAATTGATGATTTAGGTGGTTGACATTATTTATAGGTGACAAAGAAATAATGCCAGTGCCACAATATCAAGGTATCTCTGGACATCCACAAATAACATGTTGGCAAAAGATGAAAATGGGCTTACTTATGGGAGTATTTATTGGTTGTGCATCAGGTGTTGTTATTGGTACTGCTAGTGCATTCAGGTTAGAATTTAAATTTGAATTTGAATTAATTGCTTAATGCCAAGCTAACTTCTTTTCTTATTACTTCATAAATTAATTACTTGCTTTTTTTTTTTTTTTTTTTAATTCATAATTTGAATGCGTACTTAAAGTATATTGTTGATGTTTATTGGAATAGTGTGATGAATTAATAAGTTTGTTGTTTGAAAAAAAAGTTAAATTTTTGTAACATCAAGATTTTTAAAATATTTTACTTATGCTTATAATAGTGATGATTTATGACTAAATTGAAAACATAAAATTAACTTTAAAAAAAAAAAAAGGTGTCAACTATAAGCATATCCATCTTAAAATATCGGTTTAACTTAGATTTTTATTATCAAATTAAATTGACTGATGATTGTAACTAACAATTAATCTTAAGTTTTTTATGTCAAAGTTTTTTTTATGTGAAAAAATTTATGTTTTTCTTTTTTTATCACAAGGAAATGATTTTATCAGTATTTTTTTAAGCATGGGTCTAAGAGGACGTGCAATGATAGCACAAGCTGGACGATATTCGACAAAAATGGGTAGTTCATTTGCGGTATTTATGATGATCGCACAAGGATTACGTTGCTAACAAAAATGCTTCTCTCTCTCTCTCTCTCTCTCTCTCCCTCTCTCTCTCTCCTTTCTCTTATCACAAAAACACTATCAGTGATAAATGTTAGCAATTAGTGAAGAATTTCTATTGTTTTAAAATGATTTATTTTATATTTGTTTATGTATTACTAGGATTTGATTATTATCATTTAATAATGTTATTATTATCATTTAATAAATTTAATAAATCATTTAATAATTCATAATTTACTTTTTACTAATTTCTATCATACTTTATTATTTATTACTTACTTTATTATTTATTACTATTACTAGTATGAATGATAAATTTTGTTTTTTTTTTTTTTTTTTTTCTGCCTCAAAAAAGTAAAATAAGTTTATGATTCTTTTGAAACAAACATTCTGCAATTTTAAAAGTTTTAGTACATCTTTGATATTCTTTTGGAACAAATTTTTTTTTTTTTTTTTTTTTTTTTGCATAATTCTATTGCTTAGATTGTAAATTTTTGTTTTTTTGTTTTTTTTTATTAACTTTTATGTTAAATAATGAAGATTTTTTTTTTTTAATGCAAGAAAAATTTATTCTTTCACTATTCATTTTATAAATATTTCAGTTTTACATTAAATTTCATTAGACGACAAGCAATTTTGGTTACGTTAATTGTGAGAAGATAAGTTCATGATTTATGATTAATTTAATAATGTTTATGGTAAAAAAAATTTTGAACAAACTAAAATACTTCTCATTAGGTTACTTTTATCAAATGATTTACCTTAAAGTTTTATAAGTTTTTAAAGTTTTATACTTTTTTTTTTTTTTTTTTTCCAATCAAATTATCTAAAAGATTTTTATTATTATTTTCACTTCCTGTGATAATATATTTTTTTCACTACTATTACTTTTAGCAAATGATTTACCTTAAAGTTTTATAAGTTTTTAAAGTTTTATACTTTTTTTTTTTTTTCCAATCAAATTATCTAAAAGATTTTTATTATTTTCACTTCCTGTGATAATATATTTTTTTCACTACTATTTTGAACTTTTGCTAAATAAGAAATGAAAAATGAAAAGTTTTTTGTTTTTGTTTTTTTGTTTTTTTTTTTCCACCTTATTATTAATTGAGTAATAAAGCAAAATTAGAAACGAGCATCATAATGAAATTTTTAATATTTTCAAAAAAAAAAAAAACTCACAATTTCAACTAAATTTATTTGAGCAATTGATATTTCTCTTAAGCAATTACTAAATTTAAAGATTTTTTTTTTTTTTTTTTTTTGTTCATTATTCTTATTTACATTTTAATTTTCAACATGTCGCAATTATTTAAATTAATTGAAATTGAAAAAAATTTTTTAGAAATATATGGATGGAAGTACTGCTGCATTTGTATGAAAATTGATGATTGTTAAGAAAATAAGAAGGTGAACTTTCAATGTTAAATTCGAAATTTAAAAGGATTGAAATTAAATTCGAATTTAAAAGTAATAAGGAATAAACACCAGATGTGATGTAGATTTTACCAAACAAAAAGGAAAATATTTGATGTTATATTTCAATAAACAAACAAAAAAAATATGACAATAATATCTGAATAAATAATAATGAAAATTTATTAAAATACTAGAAATATGAACTATACTAATTAAATTTAAAAAAATAAACTAATGAAAATTTAATTAATATTTTGAAATACATTGCAAATAATACGACTTTTTTTTTTTTTTTTTTTTTTTTACAAAAAATGAATAAAATATAAGAAAAAGAAAAAAAAAAAATGAAACGAAAGAATAATGTTAGAAATTTTCTTACAAAATTAGTTTATTTGAGAAATAATATCATTATAGTTTTATTATTGCTAAGATTAATTGATAAATTAAAAATTAATTTTCATTTTTAGCTAAAATTATTGAAGTTTTTTTTTTTTTTTTTTTTTTTAAATTGTATCTAAAATAAGTCTCTTCGTAATTTATATTATTTAACAATTTCAATTTTTTTTTTTTTTTTTTTTATCATATTGAATTATCAAAAATGATTGTTCAATTTATAATCAAAATTGGATTACTTATTTGATAAAATATGTCAAACTTTTGAAATTTCTAACAAATTTGACAAATTAAAAAAGAAAAAAAAACAAAAAAAAAAAGCACTAACAAATATATAAATGACAAATGTGAAACAAAAATTTTTTGAAATTTTTTTAACTATAAATAGATCCATTTTAGAATTTAATTTGAAATTGAAAAGTTTTTAAAATATATATTTGTACTTTTTTTTTGAAGACTATATTAAGAGTTAGTAAGAAAAAAAAAGAAATTATAATTTTGAATAAAATCCAAAAGAAAAAAAAAAAAAGAAAAAAAAAATGAGATTTAGAATATTTAATATCCTACAGCTACTCTTGGTAGTGGACAATGGTCACACTGTCCGATTGATCCTTGTGGTCCTCGAATACCTGGTTCACCTGTTGCTCCAGCTAGACCAGGAGCTCCATCACAACCTGGATTTCCGGGTGGTCCTTCTGCTCCATTCCTACCTGGTAAACCATTTTTACCAGGATTACCTGGTGCACCTTGCTCTCCTCTAGGACCAGGATATCCTTGTGGTCCGTTCGGTACAGCTACTTCGACCACTTTTCCGGGAAGTCCACAAGGTCCAGGAAGACCTGGTTTACCAGGTGAACCTGGTGGTCCCATCGGTCCTTGTCTACCAGGTTGCCCAGGTAAACCTGGATATCCATCACGGCCTGGCAAACCTGGCTTACCAGCTAGTCCTTTCCGACCTGGTTCTCCCGGAGGACCAGGTTCACTTTTTTCACACTCAAAACAGAAAACAATGCGTTCTGGTTGTTTCGGCGGCGGTGCATCCAGTCCATTCCTGCCTGGTTGTCCGGGCAATCCGTCCGGACCGCTCTGTCCATCCGGACCAGGTAAACCTCTAGGTCCTACTGGTGACACACCGCATCCACAGCATACACTTCGCTTTGTTGATGACATTTGTTGATTCAAATACGAATAATTGGGTATGGTACCAACAAAACTAGCCAATCTTTTATGTCTTTGACCTCCAACTAAAATCTGCAAATAAAAATTTTTTTTTTTTTAAAAATAAAAATAAAAATTCAAAAAAAAAAACTAAAAATTTAAAAAAAAAAAATGAAAAATTTTTTTCAAAATTTAATCAAAATTTGATAGTCTTAGCATGCATTTTAATTCATTAATCGATCATTAATTAAAATTTATATTAATGCAAAATATTTTATAATTGTTATCTATTAATTTATAAATTACAAAAATTTTAAAATAATAAAAAAAAAATTAATGATCAATTTTTTTAATTTTATTCTTAAACAGATTACTTTTAATTAATTTAAGATTAATTATGGCATAAAAAATTTCAACAAAATTCAAATAAAAATTTGCAAATTTCTCAAATAATATAAAAGAAAATTTTCACCAAAGTAAATATAAAATTTGAAATAAATAATCAAAAATGAAATATTTTCTATTAAACTTGAAATAAATAATCAAAATGAAATATTTACTATCTTTTAATATTTTCTATCTTTTATGTTCAATTCTTATTTTTTTCATTCCTTTTTTTGGTTTTGTTTTTGTTTTGTTTTTTGTTTTTTCATTTAATTTAAAAACAGTCAAAAATTATTTTATTTTTAATTAAAAATTCATTTTTTTTTTTTGTCAAAAATTTATTTAAATTCAAAAAATTCATTTCATTTAATTATTTGTTGATCACTATACTTTAAATACACTTCAAATTTCTAATCTTTTAGTATGCAATTCATTAATTTAAGAAAAGTTAGATATTAAATTTAAGTAAAATTAAAAAAAAAATTACAAACTTGTGTTTTTAATATTTCTTTCCAAATATTTTGACTTCGTTGCTTGCAAAAATCAACTTCATTTTGCATGCTTGAATGCATGTATTGCAAGTAATTATAGAATAATGGTATTGAAAATATGCAAATTAATGTTGCAATTACGGCTAAAATTACCGCAAACAGTACTGCACGTCGTAAATTTATTAATTGTTGTTGTTGTTGTTGTTGAAATATTATTTTAATCGAATTAAATTCATCCATTATTGCTAAAAAAAAATTTTTTTTTACAATTTTGAAATTTAATTTTATTTACAAATAAATTGATAAAAAAAAAAATTAAAAATTATTGATAAAAATATTTTTAGATTAGTTATCAAATTGATAATAATATATATATATATATATATATATATATATATGTAATAAAAATATTCCATAAATTATTTTGATGATATTATTATTATTATTATTAGTAGTACTATTGCTATTATTATTATTATTATTATTAGTACTATTGTTATTATTATTATTATTATTAGTAGTAATAGTACTATTGTTATTAGTATTATTATTATTACTATTGTCACTATTATTATTATTATTAGTACTATTGTTATTAGTACTATTATTATTATTATTATTATTATTATTATTATTATTATTATTATTATTATTATTATTATTATTATTATTATTATTATTATTAGTAGTAGTAGTAGTAGTAGTAGTAGTAGTAGTAATACTATTGTTATTATTATTATTAGTAGTAGTAGTACTATTGTTATTATTATTATTGCTATTGTCATTATTATTATTATTATTATTATTAGTAGTAGTAGTACTATTATTATTATTATTATTATTATTAGTACTATTGTTATTATTATTATTATTATTATTAGTAGTAGTACTATTGTTATTAGTATTATTATTATTACTATTGTCACTATTATTATTATTATTATTATTATTAGTACTATTATTATTATTAGTAGTAGTAGTAGTAATACTATTGTTATTATTATTATTATTATTATTATTATTATTAGTAGTAGTACTATTGTTATTGTTATTATATTATTATTATTATAATAATTTTGCTATAATTTTCATTCACTCATTAATAGTAAACAAAACACATATTACAATAATTTTTCATTTCAAAATTAAAACGTTTACTTAACAAATAATTTAAAAAAAAAAAAAAAAACATTTTCAATTTTTACTTTTTGCATTTTTATTTTTTAAAAAAAAATTTTTTTGTTTTTTCTTAAAATTATCCATTCTGAATGAAAAGAAAAAAAGAAAATGAAAGAAACAATTTAATAGGAACAATGAAAATTTGTTGTTTAAAATTTTTCAAATGTTTTTTTTTTTTAAAAAAAATAAATAAATGAATGTACAAAGTAATATTTATTCGATTAATTGTTTTTTTTTTTTTTTTTTAGAAATTTAATTTTTTTTAAATTTGACAACAAATTTATCAACAAAATATTTTTTGTCTGTTTGTTGATGATATAATCAGTAAATAATTTATCAATTATCATACAGCTTATTAATGAACATAATACCTGTTCAATGGTTTTCTTTTTTTTTTTTTTTTTTAATTTTTAATTTTTCATTGAAATCTTTTTTTTTTTTTTTGTTTTAAACAAATTTAATTAAATGAAAAAAATTTTTTTGTTATTTATGAGAGTGGCAGTTTTTTTAAATGATTAAAAAAATTTCATAAAAAACATAAACAAAACAATAATGTTTTTTTTTTTTCTTGGCTATTTACTTTCTGTTTTTTTTTTTTTTTTCAAAGAGTAAAATAAATAGCCAAGAAAAGAAATATTTTAAATTCATTATTTTAATTTTAATTTTTGAGGACTATTTGATGGATTATACCAAATAATATAACTTAAAATTTGATTCTTTGAAGACACTCAAAACAGAATTTTTTCGATTATTAAATTTTATGTATTAAAAAGTATTATTAAAGTTTAAATTAAATTAAATAGACTAAAATATATGTATATTCTAATTCAAAATTCACTGAAATTAAAGTATCTGAAAACTTCAATGTGAATTTATATATTTAAATTAATTTTATTAATAACAAAATGTTATAAAATTTTAAATCTTAAAATTAAATAAAATAAATTGGGAAAAATTCATTTTAACAATTTATATACTTAAATTAATTTTATTAATAACATAAAATATTATAAAATTTTAAATCTTAAAATTAAATAAAATAAATTGGGAAAAATTCATTTTAACAATTTATATACTTAAATTAATTTTACTGATAACTTAAAATAATATTATAAAATTTTAAATCTTAAAATTAAATAAAATAAATTGGGAAAAATTCATTTTAACAATGATTTATATTCAAATTCCCAAAATTCACTGAAATTAAAGTATCTGAAAACTTCAATATGAATTTATATATTTAAATTAATTTTATTAATAACAAAATGTTATAAAATTTTAAATCTTTAAATTAAATAAAATAAATTGGGAAAAATTCATTTTAACAATAATTTATATTCCAATTTCCAAAATTCACTGAAATAAAAGTATCTGAAAACTTCAATATGAATTTATATACTTAAATTAATTTTACTGATAACTTAAAATAATACTATAAAATTTTAAATCTTAAAATTAAATAAAATAAATTGGGAAAAATTCATTTTAACAATTTTTATACTTAAATTAATTTTATTAATAACATAAAATATTATAAAATTTTAAATCTTAAAATTAAATAAAATAAATTGGGAAAAATTCATTTTAACAATAATTTATATTCCAATTTCCAAAATTCACTGAAATTAAAGTATCTGAAAACTTCAATATGAATTTATATATTTAAATTAATTTTATTAATAACATAAAATATTATAAAATTTTAAATCTTAAAATTAAATAAAATAAATTGGGAAAAATTCATTTTAACAATAATTTATATTCCAATTTCCAAAATTCACTGAAATAAAAGTATCTGAAAACTTCAATATGAATTTATATATTTAAATTAATTTTATTAATAACAAAATGTTATAAAATTTTAAATCTTAAAATTAAATAAAATAAATTGGGAAAAATTCATTTTAACAATTTATATACTTAAATTAATTTTACTGATAATATTAGCATCAAATAATATTATCATAAACTAAAATTCAACAAAAAAAAAAAAAAAAAAAAAAAAAGTTGGAATTTTAGAATTAATTTGAAATTTTTTTTTGTTTAATTTTTTAAAGCAATTTGGATTTTTTTTTTTTTTTTATAATTTTACTTAACAAAATAATGTATCAAAAATTTTAAAATTATTCAAAAATTTTTCCTAAACAATAAATATTATCATTTTTTAAATAATTTCCTATGATAAGAATGTAACTAACTTTTTTTTTTTTGATATTGATATCATATTTATATCAGAGAAATGTGTTATTGTGATAGTATCAAAGTGTAGTGATAAGCTATTTGTAGTGATAAGTGATAAGCTCATTGAATTAAAAGTCAATAACTTATTTAAATTTATAGAAAAAATTTTTGTTTTTTTTTTTAAAAAAAGGAATAATTAATTTGAACTATTTTGGATAGCTACACTGATATTGTCAAAGTGTAGTGATAAGCTATTTGTAGTGATAAGTGATAAGCTCATTGAAATAAAAGTCAATGACTTACTTAAATTTATAAAAAAAAAAACATTATTTTCAAAACAAAGAATAAATTATTTGAATTATTTTGGCTAGCTACACCGATATTGTCAAAGTGTAGTGATAAGCTATTGGTAGTGATAAGTGATAAGCTAATTAAACTAAAAGTCAATGACTTACTTAAACTTATAGAAAAAAATCTTTTTTTAAAAAAAAAAAGAATAATTAATGTAAGCTGTTTTGGATAGCTACACTGATATTGTCAAAGTGTAGTGATAAGCTATTAGTAGTGATAAGTGATAAGCTCATTGAATTAAAAGTCAATAACTTATTTAAATTTATAGAAAAAATTTTTGTTTTTTTTTTGTTTTTTTAAAAAGGAATAATTAATTTAAACTATTTTGGATAGCTACACTGATATTATCAAAGTATAGTGATAAGCTATTAAGTAGTGATAAGTGATAAGCTAATTAAACTAAAAGTCAATGACTTACTTAAATTTATAGAAAGAAATCTTTTTTTTTTTTTTTTAAAAAAAGGAATAATTAATTTAAACTATTTTGGTTGCATGTGCAAAATAAATTTTAATGTAAATAATTCACTAAATTTAAAATTTAAATCATTTTTATTATCATTCTAAAACTATTTTACAAAAAATAATTTTAGCTAAAAAAAAAAAAAAAAAAATTTTTTTTATTTTTTTAAATTTTATTATTTAATAGTTTAACAAAAAGGAAAAGAGAAAAAAATCTTAGAAAAAAAAAAAGAAAAAAGAAACGTATTGCTGTTTAAATAAAAAATAAAACTAAATAAATGAATGAATTTTTTTTTTTTTTTTTTTTAAATAAAATTTTTAAATAATTTAGAGAATAAATAAATTAATATTTAAATGAATATTATGAAAAAAAAAATTTTTTTTTTTTATCAATTATTCAATACAAAAATTTCAATTTTTTTTTTTTGTAAAAAAAAAATAAAAAATTCTCGAAAAGATAAGAAAAGAAAAAAGTGTGAAAATATTTTTAAACAAGAATTATAAAAATAAATGATCATATTTAAATACGCATATCATCAAGAATTTATCTAATTTTTTTTTTCTTTTCAAATTGATTAATTAAATTAATTAAAAAAGAAATTAATTAATTAGATAAATGTACGGGTAAATACCTTAATGCCTAACTTTAAAATTAGTATTACCTAACAATGAGAAAAATGATTTTGAAAAAGAATTTTTTCAAATCGATTAATTAAATTAATTAAAAAAGAAATTAATTAATTAGATAAATGTACGGGTAAATACCTTAATGCCTAACTTTAAAATTAGTATTACCTAACAATGAGAAAAATGATTTTGAAAAAGAATTTTTTCAAATTGATTAATTAAATTAATTAAAAAGGAAATTAATTAATTAGATAAATGTACGGGTAAATACCTCAATGCCTACCTTTAAAATTAGTATTACCTAACAATGAGAAAAATGATTTTGAAAAAGAATTTTTTCTTTTGATAAAAAAAAAAAAATTGATGGGAATATAATCAGGAAAAATTTATGGGTAAAAAAATTATTTATTGTTTATATAATTAAATTACCAGTGATAAATTTGAAATTTTTTATCAGTAATGAAAAAATGATAGGTAATATTTCATTTGGTATGGGTAAATAAAAGTACGGGTAAATAAAATAAAAATGTGATAATGAATAATGATTAAATATTATTATTATTATTATTATTATCATTTAATAATGATTAAATATTCTGAAATAATTATTATCATTTAGAAATTAATTGAAATTAATTAAAATTATATTTAATTGTTTACTTATTAATTACTTATTAATTAACATTTTTTGGTGAAATTATTATTAGATAAACATTTATATGCCAAGAAAAAATTACAAATTTATAGTTCCCACCTTTTTTCTTTTTTTTTTTTTTTTTTTTTTTTAAAATTAATTTAGTAAATTTAGTAATTTTTATTTGAAACAAAAAAAAAAAAATAATAATTTAAATAAAATGGTGATAAATGATAAAATTTTGTAAGAATCTATTCTGATTTTTTTTTTTTTTTAAAATAAATTCAATCAATATTTTGATCATTAATGGTTGATCAATAATTTAATGTTTATTTTTTATGAATAAATTACTGATCAATAATAATTTAATGATCAATAAATTAATGTTAATTTTTTTTTTTTTAAGAATAAATTACTAATTAATCCAGAAAAGTGTAAGTTAAATTTACAAGGTTAAATGAGCAGTAACCTTTAACCTTGAATTATAGTTTAATTAATTGAAATATGTATCAAAAATGCCTTATCACATTGATAATAAATGATGCATTCATAAAATTCTTAAATTATCTTTTATCACTAAAATAATCAATTGAACAATCAAAATTATTCGAACTAATTTTGCTAACACTATTCATTTAAAATTTATTTTAAAAAGCTAATTTTAATTGCTTTTTGATAAATCTCGAAATGTTAATCTTTGCTCTTCTGCTTACAATTTATAAATTTACTAATTTATGCTTATCTATTTGTTATCAGTAAAGTATTTTAAATCTTTTATTCAGTATAATTAAATCAGCTTCCTTTTACTGAATTCTGTTATCAGTAAATTTTGTTATCAGTAAAAATCGAAGAAGCCAATAAAAGGATGAATCAATTAGGGTTAAAACGTGTAAATACGTGTAAATATGTAAATAAATTGCAACGTATAAATACATAAATAAATTACAACGTGTAAATACGTAAATAAATTAGAAGGTGTAAATACGTATAAATACATAAATAAATTACAACGTATGAATACGTAAATAAATTAGAAGGTGTAAATACGTATAAATACGTAAATAAATTACAACATATAAATACGTAAATAAATCACAACGTATAAATACGCAAATAAATTACAACATATAAATACGTAAATAAATCACAACGTATAAATACGTAAATAAATCAGAACGTATAAAGACGTAAATAAACTACAACGTATAAATACGTAAATAAATCACAACGTATAAATACGTAAATAAACTACAACATATAAATACGTAAATAAATTAGAAGGTGTAAATATGTATAAATACGTAAATAAACTACAACGTATAAATACGTAAATAAATTAGAACGTATAAATACGTAAATAAATTACAACATATAAATACGTAAATAAATCACAACGTATAAATACGTAAATAAATTAGGAGGTGTAAATACGTATAAATACGTAAATAAATTACAACATATAAATACGTAAATAAATCACAACGTATAAATACGTAAATAAATTACAACGTGTAAATACGTATAAATACGTAAATAAATTACAACATATAAATACGTAAATAAATCACAACGTATAAATACGTAAATAAATTAGAACGTATGAATAACGTAAATAAATTAGAAGGTGTAAATACGTATAAATAAGTAAATAAATCACAACATATAAATACGTAAATAAATTAGAACGTATGAATAACGTAAATAAATTAGAAGGTGTAAATACGTATAAATACGTAAATAAATCACAACATATAAATACGTAAATAAATTAGAACGTATGAATAACGTAAATAAATTAGAAGGTGTAAATACGTATAAATACGTAAATAAATCACAACATATAAATACGTAAATAAATTAGAACGTATGAATAACGTAAATAAATTAGAAGGTGTAAATACGTATAAATACGTAAATAAATCACAACATATAAATACGTAAATAAATTAGAACGTATGAATAACGTAAATAAATTAGAAGGTGTAAATACGTATAAATACGTAAATAAATTAGAACGTATAAATACGATGAAAATTAATGAAAAAGGTTACAAATAAATTTGGAAATAAATTTAAAATAAATTAAATTAGTAGAATGAAAGCGGAATGTTAATGAGATGAAAAGAGAGAAAAAGGAAATTTCATTTTTATCATTCGTTCAATCAATTTTTTATTGAATCTTTTTTTTTTTGTAAAATATCAGCGCAAGAAAGACAATGAATGAAAATTGGGCGCTTTTGTCCGTTGAAAGAAAAAAAGAAATCGTAGCTATTTTCATAATCGATTATTTTTATTCTATTTAAACATTTCATATATTATACATCAATTTCGGATTTCTCTTTAACCTAAGGTAGCATGTTTAATACGAGCGTAACGAACACGTAATTCAAGTAATTCAAGCGTAAATTAACGTAAATTAGTTACTTAAAATATGCTGAATAACAAGTTTTGTTGAAAGACACATTTTGTAATACGTAATTCAAGCGTAAATTAACGTAAATTAACGTAAATTAGTTACTTACAATATGCTGAATAACAAGTTTTGTTTGAAAGACACATTTTGTAATACGTAATTCAAGCGTAAATTAACGTAAATTAACGTAAATTAGTTACTTACAATATGCTGAATAACAAGTTTTGTTTGAAAGACACATTTTGTAATACGTAATTAAAGTAAATTAAAAAAATTAAAGTAAATTAACGTAAATTAATTACTTACAATATGCTGAATAATAAGTAATGAGTTGTATTTGTTGAGCGCAATAATGCAGAATTACTGATAATCTTTAACTTATGATTTTATTATCAGAAGGTTATCATTAGATTTATCATTTCTTTGATAAACCGCTGATATCTGATTTGCCTAATTTTTTTGTGCTAAACATTCAGAAGTGCTAAAATTCTTCCTGAAATATTTAAGGAGCTTAATTGAAAATCAAAAGAAATGAAAATAAATGAGTGATTACTTTAATAGAGTAGTAAATAAGTGATAAAATAAGTAAACATACTTATCACTGATAATAATTTGAAATAAAAAGAAGAGAAAATGAGTGAGTAATTACTTTGATAGAGTTGTTAAATAAGTGATAAAATAAGTATTGAAAATCAGAAGAAAAAAAAAGAATGAGTGATTACTTTAATAGAGTAGTAAATAAGTGATAAAATAAGTAAACATACTTATCACTGATAGTAATTTGAAATCAAAAGAAAAGAAAATGAATGAGTAATTACTTTAATGGTGTAGTTAAATAAATAAGTGATAAAATAAGTTAACATACTTATCACTGATAATGAAGAGAAAATGAGTGAGTAATTACTTTAATAGAGTAGTTAAACAAGTGATAAGACAAGTAAACATACTTATCACTGATAATAATTTGAAATCAAAATAAAAGAAAATGAATGAGTAATTACAAAAGAGTAAAGTTAACTTTGATTATATGAATTAATGAGTAATTACTGAGTAAACATACTTATCACTGATAATAATTTAAAATCAAAAGAAAAGAAAATGAATGAGTAATTACTTTAATAGAGTAATTAAATAAATAAGTGATAAAATAAGTAAACAATAAACAAATAGCTAGTAGAAGCTTTTTCTTGCCTAGTTATTTGATTAAAAAAAAAAAAAAAAAGTTATCATTTGTTAAAAAAGTTAACTTATCATTTGAACAGTAATTTATCATTTGCTATTTACCATGCAAATATCAGTAGTCTAAATTAGAATATTAATTAAAATAGATTAGTTATGGGTAATATTTGGGTAAAATAATCCTAGTTAAAATTTTTTTTAAATAATAAATTAAGTTTAAAATTAAGTAAATCAAATATTATTTCATTCTTTTTTGTTGATCAAAAAAAAAAAAAAAAGTTATTTTCAAAGTTATTTTTTTTTTTTACTATTTCAGAGATAAATTGTTTGTATGAAAACGATAAGGTTATCATTTCAATATATAAATGAATATATAAATTTATTACTTGAAATTAAAACGAAGAGAATTAAATTTGAGTAAATTTGAGAAAGTAAATAAATTGAAAAGAAATTAAATTTGAAATGAAAAAAAGAAAATTAAATCTAGTATAACAATTAATTATATGAATTAAAAAAAATGAAAGAATCTTTTGGACAAATAAGCAGAGCACTATTATTACTATTTTAAATTTGTTGCCTACAAAAGAGTAAAGTTAACTTTGACCTATGATACTTAAACTGTTGCCTACAAAAGAGTAAAGTTAACTTTGACCTATGATACTTAAACTGTTGCCTACAAAAGAGTAAAGTTAACTTTGACCTATGACACTTTAGGCTAGCAGTAAACTAAAGAATTATATTTGAATATTAACCTAAGCAAATTTTAAAAATCTCTCTATTGCATTAAATTTCATTTTCATTTTTGTGTAAATTATTTAGCAGTCAGTCGTGTTCGTTGTTTTTTTGTTAATTGCTCCATTGTAGCGCTTTCATTTCTTCAATTAAAGCTAATTTAGAGTATTTTTTTTCTTTTTTAAAATAAAGTATTAAAAGTATTAAAGTTAAAGTCATTATCATCATCATTTCATAAAGTATTAAAGTCATTATCATCATCATTTCATAAAGTATTAAAGTCATTATCATCATCATTTCATAAAGTATTAAAGTCATTATCATTATCATTTCATAAAGTATTAAAGTCATTATCATTATCATTTCATAAAGTATTAAAATCATTGTCATTTAATCATTATCGTTATCATATTATCATTATCATTTCATGTAGGGCAAAATTTATTTCTTAATTATTTGAACAGCTAAACTCTAATTTTTAGATTAAAATATTTTGATAATAGCTAACATCGAATTATTTTCCTCTCATTGAAAATTTTTAATATGAGAAATTGCAGGATAATCTGATAATGATAAAGAAATAATTATTTATAGTATTGGCAGAATAGAAATTGAAATTTAGTGATAATTTTATTTTGGAATATTTCTGAATTTATGTGTTAATGAAAATTATTATAATATTATTATTATTTATTATTATATTATTATTATTTATTATTATATTATTATTTATTATTATTATTATTATTTACAGTTTATTTGTTATTAAACAAATATAAGTAAATTCAAAATAATTAACTTTAATTATGGCACTAAATGAAATCGAATTATCACTAAATTTGAAATTGAATTATCATCACTAAATATCAGTTGTTAAGAGTAAGATATAGAATATTTTTGTTCAGTAATATGTTAAATTATACAAAAATTTTAAATCATTAATTTATAATTTAAAATTATTTAATTTTAAGTTAATCTTTGCATTTTTTTTTTTCTTAATATGAGAAATTTTATTTTCTTATATTTCTGAATTTATGTGTTTTAAAAAATATTATTATTTATTATTTACAGTTTATTTGTTATTAAAAAATATAATTAATTTACAATTTTTGAAATATTCCATTTTGGGAGAAATGAAAATATTAAATTTTTAAAATTAAAAAATTTTAAAATGCAACATTTTATCATTTCTTAATCGCTCAATCGTACTTTTAGAAAAAATATGGCAAATTTTTTTTTTTTTTCCGTATTACTTATAAATTTAATGAATTAATTGTAAATTTTTACAAATATACAAAGTATCCATTTTTTATTTTAAGCATTTTTGAATTATTCTTTTTTTTTTTTTTTGTTTTAAATTTTCTTTTTACTTTTAAATTATTTTCTTTTTCAAATTTTTTTTAAAAATTTTTAATGTTTATGGTTCTTTCTTCAAATAATGAAAAATTTTTTGAATCAACTTTTTTTTTTTTTTTTTTTTTTTAATTTTTCAGCGTATGAATAAAAATTTAACATATTTTTTAAATTTTTTAACTTATGAAAGTTTTTTTTTTTTTCAAAGTGATATAATCATCACAAAGAAAAGTTTTTTTTTTTTTTTGTTTTAAATTTTCTTTTTACTTTTAGATCACTTGTTTTTTTTTTCAATTTTTTTAAAAAATTTTAATATTTATGGTTATTTTTTTCAAATAATGAAAGTTTTTTCTTTTTTTCAAAATGATATAATCATCATAGAGAAAAGTTTTTTTTTTGTTTTAAATTTTCTTTTTACTTTTGGATTATTATTATTTTTTTTTTTTTTCAAAGTGACATAATCGTCACAAATAGAAGTGAACCATTTGATCCATTAATTATCTTTTCTTTTTCTTTGCTTAGCACAGCAAAATGATTTACTTATTGCAGTATTTTTTTTTGACATATTAAATGATGACAGGTATATCACGATGATATGACCCCATTTATGGGCTATTCAAATTGTTGTTGTTGTTGTTGTTACTGACCCTTACCATCTAGCGGCATATTGACCAATTCTGTGATGGGAAAACTTGTTGGGTCATTTTAGTTATAGTCATTTACTGCTTACTGAACTGGTCATTTCTTAAATTAATTCTTTCCTTCTTTTTTTTAAAAAATTTTTTTTTAGAAATAATTTTTTTGCAAAAAAAAAAAAAAAAAAACAAAAATTTGATTGGTTCATTATGAAAATTTTTTTGTCTAATCAAATTAACTCATCCTATTTAATTTCAATATTGTTTATTTTGATTGTTTTTTTTTTCTAATTAAATTAAACACACTTGTTTTTTTTTTCTAGTTAAGTGTAATTAAATTCAAACTCATTACTTATTTAATTCATACTTAACTTATCCTTTCTAACTTTAACATTGTTTATTTTGATTGTTTATTACTTGCTTCTTTTTTTCTAATTAAATTAAATACTTGTTTTTTTTTCCTGTCTAATTGAATTCAAACTCATTTAATTCATACTTAACTTATCCTATCTAGACTTTAACATTGTTTATTTTAATTGTTTATTACTTGCTTCTTTTTTTTTCTAATTAAATTAAATACTTGTTTTTTTTTCTAGTTAAGTCTAATTAAATTCAAACTCATTTAATTCATACTTAACTTATCCTATCTAACTTTAACATTGTTTATTACTTTTTTTTTTTGAAGTCTGATCGTTTTTATAGGATTGTATTGGTACTTTTTTTTTTTGACAACTTCGAAAATTTCAAAATGTTTAGTTTTACTAAGTTCATACTAACTTTGCTTTTTTTTTTTTTATGACTTAATATTCATTTTAAAAGTATTTTTATTTTTTTTTTTTTAATTGATAATTTAATTTCAGTTTTAATTTTTACAGGTTACTGTTTTTTTTTTTTCAAACATTTCAAGTGGTTAAATTTTTGTACTCAAATGAAGCTACCACGACCTCAATGTGCTATTTGTTTTGCAACTGCTAATTACAGCGAACTTTCGGCACTTTGTTGTGGTCATACATTTCATTTCTTTTGTATTTTGGAATGGATGAAAGTAAGTTCAAAGTTTTTTTTTTTTGAAATTTATATTTAAATTATATTTTCCTAATTTCAATTAATCAAAATTTTATTTTCTACCTTTTATTATATTTTTACTTTCATTTTTTTTTTTTTTTTTTTGCATTTCATTTCTTTTGTATTTTGGAATGGATGAAAGTAAGTTGAAAATTTTTTTTTTTTGAAATTTATATTTAAATTATATTTTTCTAATTTCAATTAATCAAAATTTTATTCTCTACCTTTTATTATACTTTTTTGCATTTTTTGATTTTTAACATTCAATAATGATAATAATATTTTCCTAATTTTGTTTTTTTTTTTTTTTTTTTTTTTCAAAAGTACTTTATTCCAAAATTTTTTTTTTTTTTTTTGAAATTTATATTTAAATTATATTTTTCTAATTTCAATTAATCAAAATTTTATTCTCTACCTTTTATTATACTTTTTTGCATTTTTTGATTTTTAACATTCAATAATGATAATAATATTTTCCTAATTTTGTTTTTTTTGTTTTTTTTTTCAAAAGTACTTTATTCATTTGATAAATTTGTGATTTAGTTAATTTAGTTAAATTTACTATTTTTTTTTTTTTTGTAGTAAATTATTTCCTGTAAAAAATTCAATAAAAATTTTGTTCAATTTTTTTTTTAAGAATCGAACTCAATGTCCAATATGTCGAATACAGATAAGTGCAAAAAATATGGTTGGCTTATTATCATTTCGAATTATAAAGGATAATTCAAATTTTAGAGCTTATTATGAAATGGGATTGCTAAAAATGGTTTCATTTTCTATTTGAATACATTTCATTATGCATAAATTAGTTTATTTGTAATTTATCTTAAAACTATTTGAATAATTCAAAAGAAAAAAAAAAAAATTTAAATAAATTATTTGTAATTTATCTTAAAACTATTTGAATAATTCAAAAAAAAAAAAATTTGAATAAATTATTTGTAATTTATCTTAAAACTATTTGAATAATTCAAAAGAAAAAAGAGAAAAAAAAGAAAATTTATTAATCAATCAGAGAGTTTTAAAGAAATGTAATTTTAGTTAATATTTGAATAATTCATCAAATTTGTCAATTTTATTTTGTTTTGTATTTTTCAACTGAAATTTGCTATTATTTTAGATTCGTGATGCTATCAGATTTCGTCTCTATGAGCCAGAATTACACGGTCAATATATATTTCGAAGAATTAAATTGGTATTAAATTAATTTCAATTGTGTAAATAACAAGAAAATAAAAGTTATTAGACATTTAGCTAATCACAGATAAGATGATAATTTTAAAAAAAATTTTAGATCTCAAAAAATATGTAAATAAATTATAGTCATATATATATATAATAACAAATAGTTTGATAATTGAATTGAATTTATTAGCATAAATTAGTAATTTTTTTTTTTTTCTTTTTAATTGTAGAATATAAAAAATAGAAAAATTAAATGTGTAAACTTTAACATAGTATCCTGGAGCATATATATTATATATGTTTGTTTAAGAAAAGTTCAAAAAATACAAATGCAAAATTAAAATGTCATTTAAGTTAAAAGTAATTAATGCATCTGATGAGTTATGTTTAAAAAAAAATTTAAATATTTTAATAAATAAGTTTTGTTGTAGTTTTTTTGTTTTGTTCAAACTAAAATAATCATTCCTATCTTTTTTTTCTTTTTTTTTTTTTCTAATTTGGATTTATAATTAATTATTAATATGCAGTTTAATCTAAATTAATCGCAATTTTTTTTTTTTTTAATTTTTTTGATATAATTAATTTAATATAATTAAGGTTTGGCTTTTCGAAGAGATGAAAGAATTTGATTTAAAAATTGCAAACGAAGAAATGCAATGTGCAATTTGCTTAAAAATTCTTCAACTTAATGAAATTTCTGCATTACGTTGTGGTCATACATTTCATTATGAATGTATTTTACGAAAAATTCAAGTAAGTGATAAATTGTAAATGTATTTTTTTTTTTAATTTAATAATCAAAATAGAAAAAAAAAAAAGAAGAAAGAATAAACTTAAACTTTAATTTAAATTTTAATTTAAACTATTATAACATATAATAATAATCTATGATAATTTGTAAATGTATTTTTTTTTTAATTTAATAATCAAAATAGAAAAAAAAAAAAAAGAAGAAAGAATAAACTTAAACTTTAATTTAAATTTTAATTTAAACTATTATAACATATAATAATAATCTGTGATAATTTGTAAATGTATTTTTTAATTTAATAATCAAAATAGAAAAAAAAAAGAATAAACTTAAACTTTAATTTAAATTTTAATTTAAACTATTATAACATATAATAATAATCTGTGATAATTTGTAAATGTATTTTTTAATTTAATAATCAAAATAGAAAAAAAAAAGAATAAACTTAAACTTTAATTTAAATTTTAATTTAAACTATTATAACATATAATAATAATCTATGATAATTTTTTTTTTTTGCAGATTAAACATAAATGCCCGGTATGTGACGAAGTGACAGGCGCAAATGGTATTATTCAGCGTATATTTCTTGATATCCACGAGAAAAATGAGAAAAATTCAAAAATGGAAGAGACAAGTGAAGTAGTAAATGAGGTAATTTCTTCTCCCTCAATAATAGTTTTATAATATTTCAAAAAAAAAAAAACAAAATGAAATTATTTGCTATCAAAAAATTTTTTTGAATTTTTATTTCAATAATAATTTTCAACATAATTTAATGAATGATAGAACTTTTTTAATGAATGATGAATAATATTAGCATAAAAATTGCATTTTATAAAAAAAAAAAAAAAAAAAATTATGAAAATTTGTTTAGTGTTTAAATTAATTTGTGTAAATTTTTATTAAAACTTTAGCTTATTGATAATTTTTATTATAAAATAATTTCAGATTCAAGGTAATCTGAGCAAAGTGGAAGCAGAACTTGAACTTATTCATTTGCGCATAGAGCGCAATTCGGCATTACTACGTGTGCTGTCACATATGATAAACATTTGTGTCAATGCTCTTCGAATGCGATAATTAATTATAATTAATTATAGATAATTATAGTTTCAAAAAAAAAAAAAAAAAGAAAAACGAAGAGAAATAATTTAAGAAACTAACAAAAATATAATTTAGGATTGTATATATGTGTTTATTTTTTAAAAAAAGAAAAAAAAAAAGAATTTCTGTATGTATTGTGTTTATTAGGTAACGTAAGCTTTACCAAGTAAAATGTATATTTACCTGTTTATTTACCTAACAATTTTCTTTATTTACTTATCTAATTTTTTTTTCCCCCTACAATTACTAATGTTTTCAATGAAAAGAAAAGGAAAAAGAAAAAGGAAAAACGAGAAAGAGAAATTATATTTATCCTAAAAAGAAATTATTATATAAATTATAAAACAATTATACTTATATTCAAAAATGAAACTTTAAAATTTTAGTAGCAATTCAATCTCAATAAAGAAGTTTTAATTTTCGAGAAAGAGAAATTATATTCATCCTAAAAAGAAATTATTATATTTATTATATAAATTATAAAACAATTATACTTATATTCAAAAATGAAACTTTAAAATTTTAGTAGCAAATTCAATCTCAATAAAGAAGTTTTAATTTTCGAGAAAGAGAAATTATATTCATCCTAAAAAGAAATTATTATATTATTATATAAATTATAAAACAATTATACTTATATTCAAAAATAAAACTTTAAAATTTTAGTAGCAATTCAATCTCAATAAAGAAATTTTAATTTTTTTTAATTTTTTTTTTTTTTTTTGCTTTCAATATTACCATCAATTGAATGAAATTTTGCTATTTACAAATGATTTATATTGTTTTAGGATGAAAATTTGCTTATTGTATAATTAGCTAAAATAAATTTTTTGAAAAAAAAAATTTTTTTTTTTTTTTGTTTAAAGTTAGTTTTTTGAATAAATCAAATTTCATAAAGGAAAAAATACTAGAAAAACAAAAAAAAAAAATGAAAATGAAAATATCTTCGCTTTATTAATTAAATGAAAGTGTCATCAAAAAATAAATTATAGTAGCAGACGTACTTCTTACTTCTGACGTGTAACGTGTCCTATTATTAGCACTTTATCACGTATAACGTGTCCTATTATTAGCACTTTATGACGTATAACGTGTCCTGCTATTAGCACTTTATGACGTATAACGTGTCCTATTATTAGCACTTTATGACGTGTAACGTGTCCTACTATTAGCACTTTATGACGTATAACGTGTCCTATTATTAGCACTTTATGACGTATAACGTGTACTATTATTTAACACTTTAATGATCAACAATAGACGTGCGCTAAGGGTCAATTGCCTAATTAACTGGAATGATCGCAGCGTTTAATTTCTTTTACTAAATTTTAATGAAATAGAAAATTTATTTTGTTTTGAATGAATACTAATTCATAATTTCGCTATTGAACAGGTAATCATGAACTGTTTTTGAATCGATTAATAAAGGTTTTATTTCCGGTTTTCTTAGACAAATTCGGAAAGGAATATCTTCAAACAGAGAAAACGGCAAAGAAAAAAAGCATAAAATTAAAATGGATAATACTTTCCGAAAAAAATGTGATTTCGCTATTGGACAGGTAATCATGAATTCTTTGAGTCGGTTAATAAAGGTATTATTTCCGGTTTTCATAGACAAATTCGGAAAGGAATATCTTCAAACAAAGAAAACGGCAGGGAAAAAAGCATAAAATTAAAATGGATAATACTTTCCAAAAAAAATGTGATTTCGCTATTGGACAGGTAATCATGAATTCTTTGAGTCGGTTAATAAAGGTATTATTTCCGGTTTTCATAGACAAATTCGGAAAGGAATATGTTCAAACAGAGAAAACGGCAAAGAAAAAAAGCATTAAATTAAAATGGATAATACTTTCCGAAAAAAATGTGATTTCGCTATTGGACAGGTAATCATGAATTCTTTGAGTCGGTTAATAAAGGTATTATTTCCGGTTTTCATGGACAAATTCGGAAAGGAATATCTTCAAACAGAGAAAACGGCAAAGAAAAAAAGCATAAATTAAAATGGATAATACTTTCCAAAAAAAATGTGATTTCGCTATTGGACAGGTAATCATGAATTCTTTGAGTCGGTTAATAAAGGTATTATTTCCGGTTTTCATAGACAAATTCGGAAAGGAATATGTTCAAACAGAGAAAACGGCAAAGAAAAAAAGCATAAAATTAAAATGGATAATACTTTCCAAAAAAAATGTGATTTCGCTATTGGACAGGTAATCATGAATTCTTTGAGTCGGTTAATAAAGGTATTATTTCCGGTTTTCATAGACAAATTCGGAAAGGAATATCTTCAAACAAAGAAAACGGCAGGGAAAAAAGCATAAAATTAAAATGGATAATACTTTCCAAAAAAAAATGTGATTTCGCTATTGGACAGGTAATCATGAATTCTTTGAGTCGGTTAATAAAGGTATTATTTCCGGTTTTCATAGACAAATTCGGAAAGGAATATCTTCAAACAGAGAAAACGGCAAAGAAAAAAAGCATAAAATTAAAATGGATAATACTTTCCAAAAAAAAATGTGATTTCGCTATTGGACAGGTAATCATGAATTCTTTGAGTCGGTTAATAAAGGTATTATTTCCGGTTTTCATAGACAAATTCGGAAAGGAATATCTTCAAACAGAGAAAACGGCAAAGAAAAAAAGCATAAAATTAAAATGGATAATACTTTCCGAAGAAAAAAAAAGACAAACTATAAAATAAATTGCTTAAAGGACAATAGCAACAATTCCAAAAATTTTCAAAAGAAAAAAAAAAGTGAAATTATTTAGAAATTAAATTCAAGGACCATTTCAAAAAAAAAAAAAATCATTTAAAATCAAAAAAAAAAAGTGACAATAAAAGTCGAAAAATCCCATTAACAATCATTGAATTTGTAAAATCGGAAAATACGCCATTATTCTCGGTATGACAAAAGAGCAACCATCAGGTTTTTTTTTGACATACAATCAGGAAATTTCCGGATTTCATATCAATAAATCAGAAATTCTACTTATCAAAATAAGTCTCAAGCAAATTTCAATACTATTTTAAAAAATATAAATATGAAAATATGACCGTTATGACAAATTTTAGTATTTTCCGTTATGACAAAAGAGCAACCATCAGGTTTTTTTTGACATACAATCAGGAAATTTCCGGATTTCATATCAATAAATCAGAAATTCTACTTATCAAAATAAGTCTCAAGCAAATTTCAATACTATTTTAAAAAATATATATATGAAAATATGACCGTTATGACAAATTTTAGCATTTTCCGTTATGACAAAAGAGCAACCATCAGGTTTTTTTTGACATACAATCAGGAAATTTCCGGATTTCATATCAATAAATCAGAAATTCTACTTATCAAAATAAATCTTAAGCAAATTTCAATATTATTTTAAAAAAATATATATGAAAATATGACCGTTATGACAAATTTTAGTATTTTCCGTTATGACAAAAGAGCAACCATCAGGTTTTTTTTGACATACAATCAGGAAATTTCCGGATTTCATATCAATAAACCCAAAATTCTACTTATCAAAATAAATCTTAAGCAAATTTCAATATTATTTTAAAAAAATTATATATGAAAATGTGTGAAAAAACATTACAAAATATTAACTAAAATAAAATAAAATACAATTGACTTACTTTTTACTCATTAAAAATAAAAGTAAAAGTAACGATGAAAGAAAAGTATTACAACAAGAATTGTCAATAAAATTCTTAAAATGTTTATTATCACTTTTTCTTCTTTTTATTTAAAGCAAAAAGAAAGATTGAAATTAAATTAAAATATATTCTTCTAGAAACATAACTATAATTTCATTCAAAGTAATAAATTTTGATTTAAAAAAAAAAAAAAAAAAAAAAAAAAAACGAAAAGAAAATTACTATTTTTGTTTTTTTTTTTTTTTAAAAATTAATTTTTTTTTTCATAAAAAATTAAAAAATAAAATTAAATGTGATCAAAAAAGCAAAGTATTTTTTGTTGTATTAAATTTCAAAAAAAAAAAAAAGAAAAATAAATAATATAAAAAATAAAACTTAGATAGGTCAGAGATCAATAATAATAAAATTTTTCAAACTTTTTTTTTTTTCTTCAAATTTCTACTATTATTTCAAATATTAGCTTTTCTCATCGGTTGCTAATGCAATGAAAATTATTTTTTTTTTTTTTATTTTCTACTTTTTATTTTGTTTATTTATTTGTTTGTTTGTTTATTTGTTTGTTTTCTTTTAAATTATATCAATTATAAGTCAGATAAATATCAAATAATTTAAAATAAATTTAATTAATTAAATTTCTAGCATATTTCAGGATAGATTTTATGAGTGCGAAATATTTAATACACAAAACTTTTGTATCAAATTAATAACCAGGTGCTGTTCGTGGTTGTGGACAATGATCACAGCTACCGGTTGTACCATATGTACCAGCTGGACCTAAACTACCAGGTATTCCAGGTTTACCAGGTGTACCATCTTTACCAGCATTTCCACGCTGTCCAGGTGGACCAATTCTACCTGGTGCACCTGGAAAACCTCGAAAACCTGGTCTTCCAGGTAAGCCAGGTTGACCTACGAAACCTGGTGGTCCTCTTGGTTGCTCCTTTACGATTACTCGACCTGGTATTCCTGGTGGTCCTTTGATTCCTGAAATGAAATTACCAAAGTTTTCATCGTTTGGCACTAACGCTTTTATAACAATCACTTACCAGGTACTCCAGGTGTACCAGGTGGTCCAATCAAACCCGGTGGTCCTGGAGGTCCTCGTCGTCCACCTTCAGCTGGAAATCCAGCTTGTCCTGGTCTTCCAGGTGGTCCTTTAGGTCCCGGTTTACCAGCTGCACCTGGTGGACCATCTTCACAATCAAAACACCATTCCTAAAATTATGCAGATATTAGCAATGATCTCGAATTGAATTGCTATCATCAAATTTTAAAAATTTGAAAAATATTTTAATCTTACTAGCGGTATATTATGAGGTTCAATAATAGCAGCATCTGGGGCGTCTTTTCCTGGTTCTCCTCTCTTACCATCTGCGCCATCTCTACCATCTAAACCTGGTGGTCCAGGTAGTCCAGGTGGAGAAATTCCACATCCGCAACACGCCATGATAGCATCATACTTATTTTGTTTACGTAACACGTCATCTACGTCAAAATTTGCTACACCTGATCGTTTTAATCGTAATGTACCAATTAACTTCGCATGATACTAAATTAATAAAAATTAAAAAATTAATCAAAAATTAAATGAATAAAAAAATTAATAAATAATTAATCAATGTTGAAAAAATTAAAAAAAAAAATCTTTTTTAAACACTCATAAATAATTTAATTCAATTATACTCAAACAAATACATAAATTATTTTTATTAATTCATTTTCAATTAAAAAAAAAAAAATTCATTTCAATTAAAATTTTCATAGCATAATTAATTAATCAAAATAACACATTTACGATTTTTTTTTCCATTTCTAATTATAAGAAAAGATTTATTTTTTTAAAAAAAAAAAAATGAGAAAAATTTATTATAAAATTTTGCATTTTGGACTATTTAATGAATGTTATCAGTGACTAACTAATTTATAAGTATATTTAATAATTTTTTTATTTTGATAAAATGATAAAATTGATAAATTGATAAGAAGCAAAAATCAAAGATTAAAAATTTATTACAAAATTTTGCATTTTGGACTATTTAATGAATGTTATCAGTGACTAACTAATTTATAAGTATATTTAATAATTTTTTTATTTTGATAAAATGATAAAATTGATAAATTGATAAGGAAAAGTTCAAAGATTAAAAATTTATACAAAATTTTGTATTTAAGCTATTTAATAAATGTTATCAATGAAATATATATTTAATAATTTCTATTTTGATAAAATTGATAAATTGATAAGAAGAAAAAATCAAAGATTAAAAATTTATTACAAAATTTTGCATTTTGGACTATTTAATGAATGTTATCAATGACTAACTAATTTATAAGCATATTTAATAATTTTTTTGTTTTGATAAAATGATAAAATTGATAAATTGATGATAAGAAAAATCAAAGATTAAAAATTTATTACAAAATTTTGCATTTTGGACTATTTAATGAATGTTATCAATGAAATATATATTTAATAATTTCTATTTTGATAAAATTGATAAATTGATAAGAAGAAAAAATCAAAGATTAAAAATTTATTACAAAATTTTGCATTTTGGACTATTTAATGAATGTTATCATGACTAACTAATTTATAAGTATATTTAATAATTTTTTATTTTGATAAAATGATAAATTGATAAATTGATAAGGAAAAGTTCAAACATTAAAAATTTATCAGAAAATTTTGTATTTAAGCTATTTAATAAATGTTATCAATGAAAATATATATTTAATAATTTCTATTTTGATAAAATTGATAAATTGATAAGAAGAAAAAATCAAAGATTAAAAATTTATTACAAAATTTTGCATTTTGGACTATTTAATGAATGTTATCAATGACTAACTAATTTATAAGTACATTTAATAATTTTTTTGTTTTGATAAAATGATAAAATTGATAAATTGATAAGAAGCAAAAATCAAAGATTAAAAATTTATTACAAAATTTTGCATTTTGGACTATTTAACGAATGATATCAATGACTAATCAATTTATAAGTATATCTAATAATTTCTATGCTGATAAAATTGATAAATTGATGATAAGGAAAGGAACAAAGAAATAAATTACCTGTGTACGAATTATTTCACGCCAAATATGATCTGATCTTGATCGGCAAAATTCAATTTGATCAATCATTACTGATTGCATTTGTTGTAAATAATTATAGAACATTGGAACCGATATGACACAGAGTAAGGTTGCTACGGTTGACATTGTCACACCACAAAATGCTATTCGACGTAAACAATTTGCTTCTTGTTGTAATTTAATATCTTTAATTAATCCTTCCTTATCTGTCATTTCTTTTAGCTTTTTACCTGTAATTTTCTCTCTTTTCTTTTTTGTTTGTTTGTTTGTTTGTTTATTTTTTGGTAAATAAAATTTTACGATTACAATTTGCAATTTTGCAATAAAAAAATTTTTAATTCAACAAATTTAAATTCAAAATTTAATAGAACAATTATCAAAAACGATATCATCATTGAGGAATGATAATGAAGTATATATCGTATCATTAAGAGATGATAATTAAGTATATATCATATCATTAAGAATTGATAATTAAGTATATATCATATCATTAAGAATTGATAATTAAATATATATCATATCATTAAGAATTGATAATTCAAGTATATATCATATCATTAATAGTAATAGAATCATATTGGATGATCATTGATAAATTAGTGTTAGTATTTGTTTGATAATAGAATAAACAAAACAAAAAACAATAAACAACAACAAAAACAAAAACAACAAAAATCTTATTAAATGATCATTGATAAATTAGTGTTAGTATTTATTTGATAATAGAATAAACAAAACAAAAAACAATAAACAACAACAAAAATCTTATTAAATGATCATTGATAAATTAGTGTTAGTATTTATTTGATAATAAAATAAACAAAACAAAAAACAATAAACAACAACAAAAACAAAAACAATAAAAATCTTATTAAATGATCATTGATAAATTAGTGTTAGTATTTATTTGATAATAAAATAAACAAAACAAAAAACAATAAACAACAACAAAACAAAAACAACAAAAATCTTATTAAATGATCATTGATAAATTAGTGTTAGTATTTGTTTGATAATAGAATAAACAAAACAAATGAGATCAAACAGTGTAATGAACTAAATTAAAAAAAAAAACACTAAATAATTTACAGATTTCTTCTTTACCATCCATTTTTGGGTTATTTGCCATTCACAAAATCAGCAATTAAATTTGGTATTTATCAAATTTTAAATTGAAAAAAAAAAAAAATTTGAAAATTTGAAAATTGAAAGTTACTGAAGATTGAGAAAATCTAGTTTTTATTATTTTTGATTGAATGAATAAATGGATGAAAATTCGTAATATTTGATAATTACGAATTCATTTTTCATTTCAATCAAAATTAACAAATAATTAAAGAAAAAGAATTTATCAAATTGTAAAAAAAAAAAAAAAAAAATTTTTTTTATTAAAATTAACAAATTTGATAGCGTTTATTTCAATTCAAAAAATTGCTTTCAATTTTTTTTTTTTTTTTTAATTTAAAAATTAACTTTGAAAGAAAAAAAAAAAGAAAGAAAGAAAGAAAAAAGAAAAAAATGAAAATAATTTTGATAAAATTTC
The DNA here is from genome assembly GCF_000002995.4 of Brugia malayi. Classification (NCBI taxonomy): domain Eukaryota; kingdom Metazoa; phylum Nematoda; class Chromadorea; order Rhabditida; family Onchocercidae; genus Brugia; species Brugia malayi. The sequence goes on from NW_025062284.1 coordinate 730,276, forward strand.
AAATTTATTTTGCAAACAAAAGTATTTAATTTAAATACTTTAAAAAATTACTTTTTGCAAAAAGTTAGTTTTATTAATTTTAAAATTTCATTTCTCTTCAATATTCAAATAATCAATGAAAAAAAATATTTAAATGATATTAACTAAAACAAATTTTTTTGATTTAAGAAAAAAAATTTTTTTTTTAAATTAAAAAATAAAATTATAAAAAAGCAAAAGCAAAAAAAAAAAAAAAAAAAAAAAATTTAATTATTTCATTTGTAAATAAATAACACATTTACAATTAATTAATTATGCAAAAATATTTAACTATTTTGCAATTTTACTAAAAAATTTGTTTACTTTTAATAAAATTGTTTTTTGTTTACTCTTAACAAATTTTTTTTTTTTTTTGTTTACTTTTGCAATAAAATTGTTTATCATTTTAATATATAATTTTTTGCAAAAATAATAGCAAAATTAATTTAATTTAAGCATTTTTTTTTCTTTCTTCTATTTTTTCTTTTGTTGCAATTTAATAAGCATAAAAAAAAAAAAACAATTTGTTTATTTTTTTTTTTCTTAGAAAAAATTCAAATTTATTTTTTTAAGAAAACAAAAAAAAAAAGTGTATAATTTAGTGTATTTATCACTAAAAGATATTAAATTTTTATTTAAGTAAATTTTTAATTACAAAATTTTATGTAAAATTTGAATAAAAAGGAAATAAAAAACTTAAATACTTAATTTTTATTACTTTCTTTTTTCGTTCTTTTTTTGTTTACTTTAATTTTTTTTTGGAAATGTCAAAAAATTTGTGACATTTCTAAATTATCGATGTGTGTCCAATGAAGCATATAAAATTTATTTTAATTTTTGATTTGAAATCGTATGATAAAATTAAATAGTGCGTAAATAAATTATTTAATACAAATAAAAATAAATTTCAATTTCATTTTTTTTTTTAATTTAATTCTTTTATGGTAAATATTTGTATTTATGTAAAAGTATAATAAATAATTTAAACTTTACAAAGTTTTTTTTTTAACCAAATCAAAGTTTATTTTTAATTAAATCAAAGTTTATTTTACAAAGTTTATTAATGAAAACTTTTGGTAAATATTTGTAAAAGTAAAATAATTAATTTAAACTTTACAAAGTTTTTTTTTTTTAATCAAATCAAAGTTTAATTAATGAAAACTTTTGGTAAATATTTGTAAAAGTAAAATAATTAATTTAAACTTTACAAAGTTTTTTTTTTAACCGAATCAAAGTTTATTTTTAATCAAATCAAAGTTTATTTTTACAAAGTTTATTTAATGAAAACTTTCGGTAAATATTTGTAAAAGTAAAATAATTAATTTAAACTTTACAAAGTTTATTTTTATAAAGTTTATTTAATGAAAACTTTTAAATAAACTTTGTAAATGTCGCATTTTTGAACTTTGACTTTATATCGCATATAATATTATATAATTTTTTTACATAAATTTAAAATTATTTGTTAAAAAAATTTTTGTTTTTTTCTTTTTGGTAATAATTTTATTAAAATAAAATATGCAATTGTGATTTTTTGTTAATAATTAAAAATTAAATTATCATATTAAGAATTTAATAATTATCATATTTAATTATCATTTAATAATTATCATATTAAAAAAATTATGTAGCTGATAACTGATAAGTGAGCGAAAATGATTAGAGTTAATATCAGTGAATTTTAGGATGAAAAAATTAAAATTTGAAATAAAAAATTAGAAAAAATAAAATTTGAAACAAAATTTATTAATTATAATGAATTGACAATATATTAGATTAAAAATTAAATTATTATAATATATAAAATAAAAAAAAAAAATGACTGTATTAATTAAAAATTAATTAATTAAAAAGTTAAATTTGACTTGATGCTAAATATTTTTCAGTATCGAAAAATGAAAAATAAAGCATTAAAAATACAAAATTTAAATTTCAAATATTTGAAAAGAATTAATTGAACACAGATTGCTTAATAAAAATTAAAAATAAAAATTAAATTTAAAAATAAAAATTAATAATTCATTCGTAGATAAAAGTTCCATTCTTTTTTTTTTTAAAAAAAAAAACTAATTTTGATAATTTAAAGAGAAAAAAAATATTTGAGAAAAAAAAAAAAGTGAAATATTTTGATAAATCAGAAAAAAGATTTATTAGTTTTGAATTAAATTATTCTAATAGAGCTAAAAATTTGAATTAAATTAAATTTTTTTTTTTTTTCAATTAGTTAAGTTATTTGATTTCTTATCATTACTACTAATTATTTTATCAGTGTTATTTATCACTAATTACTGATTATCATTGTTATCATTATTTAAATAACTTAATTTAATCATTCAATAGAGCTAGAAATTTGAATTAAATTAAATTTTTCATTCAATTAGTTAAGTTATTTGATTTCTTATCATTACTACTAATTATTTTATCAGTGTTATTTATCACTAATTACTGATTATCATTGTTATCATTATTTAAATAACTTAATCATTCAATAGAGCTAGAAATTTGAATTAAATTAAATTTTTCATTCAATTAGTTAAGTTATTTAATTTTTTATCATTACTACTAATCATTTTATCAGTGTTATTTATCACTAATTATTGATTATCATTACTTACTTTTTTTGTAATTAAAAATAAGCGAAAGAATTTCTCTCAAAAGTTAGTAAAAATATTCGTTTTTTTTTTCTGTGCTTAATAAATAATTAACAATATTTTCATGCTACTAACTAAATTAAAATGATTAATTTAAAAATTATACTGATAACACTGATAACACTGATAATTTTGTTATCACATAATTAATATCAATTAAAAATAAGCGAAAGAATTTCTCTCAAAAGTTAGTAAAAATATTCGCTTTTTTTTTCTGTCCTTAATAAATTATTAACAATATTTTCATGCTACTAACTAAATTAAAATGATTAATTTAAAAATTATACTGATAACACTGATAACACTGATAATTTTGTTATCACATAATTAATATCAAAAAAAATATCTAACGCAAAAATAAAAAAATAGGAAAAAAGACAAAAAAAAAAAATGCATCAATTTTTTGACAAACATTTTGCTACCACATTTTATTATATATAATAAAATAGCAAAAAAAAATTGTTTGAAAAGAATTTGTTAGAATTAAAAATTAGAAAAAAAAATTTAAATAAAAAAAAAAAAAAAAAATTGAAAATATATTTGATTAAATTGAAATTCAAAAAAAAAAAATTTGTTATAAAATTTGCTTTTCTTTATGGATCATTTAATTTTATTCATTTTCAATAAAAAATATTTTTATTTCATTCATTCATTCATTTTTTTTTTTCTTCTTTCTCAATCAATTTCACATCAATTAATTCAACAAATTTAGGATAAAAAAAAAAAAAAAAAAAAAATAATTTAAAAAAAAAATAATTTAAAAAAAAAAAAAATTTTTACGATAACTTTGACAAGGAACAAGTTAATTTAATTTGTAACTATAGGTCGATTAATGAATTAAAAAAAAAAAAATTTCCGGTTAAGTTTGATTTCCTATTACTCATATTTGATTATTCCGGTTAATGAATTAAAAAAAAAGCTCCGTTTTAGTTAATTTCCTATTACTCATATTCCGGTTAAATTTGATTTCCTATTACTCATATTTGTTTATTCCGTTTAATGGATAAAAAAAAATTCCCGTTTTAGCTAATTTCCTATTACTCATATTTGATTATTCCGGTTAATGAATTAAAAATTTTCCGGTTAAGTTTAATTTCCCATTACTCATATTTGATTATTTTATCAATAATCGTTTTTAAATTTATCACTGAAAAAGACAAATTGGTGAAAAAAACCGGAAAGAAATGTAATAAAACTTTAAAAATAAAAGGAAAAATTGACCTTAATTGATTACATCCTTATCAGTTGATAAAGTATTTTTTATGCTTAAAAATTCTTATCATTTAAATTTATTCATTTATTTTACAAAATTACAATTTTTTTTTTTTTAGTTTTATCAACTAATTATTTATTAATTATTTAGCTTTTATCACTTAGTGATAACAAATCAGACAGGGAGAATTTCTGGGAAAACTACCAAAAGTGTTTAGTTAATTTGCCCAAATAACCGGGCAAATTGTAAATCAGATTTTTTGCAGATATGATAAGTCAGTTTTCCGGAAAAGGTTGCTACCTGATGATAGTTTTTTCAGTTTTATTAAATTTTTATGACTATGAAATGAATGAATGAAAAATTATCAGCTAATTATTTAGATTTTATCACTTAGTGATAACAGATGATACTAATCAGACAGGGAGAATTTCTGGGAAAACTACCAAAAGTGTTTAGTTAATTTGCCAAAAAAAAAAACTAAAAAAAATCAAATTTTAAAAAAAACAAAAAACTAAAAATCAAATTTTATTAAAGTTTTTTTTTTTTTAAAAAAAATTTTACTAACAATTTTAAAAATTAACTTTACAAAAATAGCAAAATGCTGCATAATAATAGTTTTGCAGTTGAAATGATACAATTTAAATTATTATTTATAGGTCAAAATAATGAATTAACAATTATTAAATTATTTAAATTTGCATTTTTAAAAAAAAAAAAAAAAATTTGGAATTATTTAAAAAAGCAAAAAAAAAAAAAAATTTTTTTAAATTTTACTATTAATAATATGCGCATGCGCATATTATTAATACATTGAATTCATTTTTTTTTTTTAAATCAAATCTTTTTAAAAATTTTTTTTCAAAAAAAAAAATAATAAAATTTAAATTAATAGAATTTAAATTTATAAAAAAGAAAAAATTTTTTTTGAATTAAATTTTAAAATACATTTTTCATATACTTTTTTTATAACGCATATTTTTAGTATCATTTGAACAAATTCGTTTCATAATATTTGTTGGTATTAAACAAACTAATATAGAATCCATTATTTGAAGTATAATATCTTCCGTTTCTAATAAAGCATTTCGTACCTAAAAAAAAAAAAAATTCAAATATTAATTTCTAATTTAATTAAATTTAAAATTAAATTTCAATTCAAATTCAAAAACGAAGACAAATAATAAATGAAATTAATAATTTCATTCGTTTTTAAATGATAAACAAAATTTCCTTTTTCTATTAAAATATTTCGCACCTGAAAAACAAAAAAAAAATTCAAATATCAATTTTTAATTTAATTAAATTCAAAATTAAATTTCAATTCAAATTCAAAAACGAAGACAAATAATAAATGAAATTAATAATTTCATTCTTTTTTAAATTATATAAAAAATTTTACAAACTTTAGTTTTATTCATTAATGTGTACTGTTATTTCAAATTAATGTTGCAATAATTTTTTATTTTTTTTTCATCTTTCAAAATTCAATTTAAAAATTTAATTAATTGCAATTAAAATTAAATTTAATGAGTAAAAAAAAAAACAAAAAACAAACAAACAAGGATTTGTTTTTTTTTTATTTTTCAAATTTAATTTTTAATTTAATTCCTTATCAATCGTTTTTTTCTTTTTTTTTTTGTTTAAATTAACAATGAAAAATTTTTCAAATTTATATTTTAAAATTTACATTTTTTTTTATTTGATTCTTTTTTTCTTTTCTAATTAATGATTAATACAATTATAATTTTTAGTTTTAAATTTTAGTCAATAAAAACAACTGTAAGAGAAAATTGTTGATTTAATAATTTGTATTTTTTTTTTTTTTTTTTAAAAATATTTTCCAAATAATTTATCAATCAATTATTATTCTCATATCAGATTTTAACCGGAAAATTAAAAAAAAAAAAAACTTTATTCGGTAATATTTGTTAAATTATTATAACATTTTCAATGAAATGTTGCATTGATATTTTTGATAAATTATTTAAAAAATAATTTCCGAAATAAATTTCTATAAGAAAATACAATTAATGAACATTTTATTAAAAAAAAAAAAAAAATTCAAATAAAACATAAATTTAAATTTAATAATTTTAAGTTTTTTTTTTTTTGTTTATTTTCCTTTCATAAATCTATAATAATAATAATAATAATAATTTAATAATTTAAAAATAATAATTAAAAAAAAAAGCATTTTAAAAGATATTAGTGAATAAATATAAAAAAAAAATAAATAAATAAATAAATTAAATTATTATCATTTAAATTTACTTCTGTCATTGTAATAGCAAATAAATACGATGATAAGATGATAAGATTAAATGAAATAAATAAACTTGGAAATGCTAGCAATGTGAATATTTTATCATCTGTTTTAAATAATATTCGCCGACAAATATTCTTCTCATTGTCATACTGAAATTAAATTTTTAGTGGGGAAAAAAAAATTTATTAATTTTTTTAATTTTAGCAAATTTATTATAAATTTATATTTCATTGCAAATTTTTTTTTTACAGAATTACATTTTTTTGAAAAAAAAAAAAAAAAAAAATTGGCTAAGATATGATTAAATTGTTAAATTAATGAAAAAAAAAAAAAAAAAAAAAAAAAAAACATTCGAATTGTGTCTGTTAATTTAACTTTTAAAATTATTTGAAAGTTAAAAAAAAAAAACCTTAAAAAGTTGAAATTCACTAAAATTCAAAATTAATCATAACTGATTTTTTTTTTATTGCTATCACAGATATTTTTAATTAATTATCATTTTGTTTTATGCATTATTTTTTTTTTAAACGAATGATTAGCTTTATCATTTAAGTGATAAATGATAATGATAATGAGTAATCTGACTTGTGATAATGAGTAATCTAACTTGTGATAATGAGTAATCTAACTTGTGATAATGAGTAATCTAACTTGTGATAATGAGTAATCTAACTTGTGATAATGAGTAATCTAACTTGTGATAATGAGTAATCTAACTTGTGATAATGAGTAATCTAACTTGTGATAATGAGTAATCTAACTTGTGATAATGAGTAATCTAACTTGTGATAATGAGTAATCTAACTTGTGATAATGAGTAATCTAACTTGTGATAATGAGTAATCTAACTTGTGATAATGAGTAATCTAACTTGTGATAATGAGTAATCTGACACTGATAAAAAGATAAGAATGAATTGTAACAAAGGAATTAACTGAGATATTCAGTTCTAAGAGCTTTGAAAGTGATACCACTGTTTCTTTATCATAATGCACGTACACACACACACATACGCACGTACACACATACACATACTTTCCCCTTGCCGATGTTTTTTTTTGATATCATTGCCTCTGCACCACAAATAACATACATTCATACACATACACACAGACATACAACGGACATACACATACATACATACAACACACATATGCACACAAGACATACACATACATACATACAACACACATATGCACACAAGACATACACATACATACATACAACACACATGTGCACACAAGACATACACATACACAGACACACACATACAACGGACACATATATACATACACATACTTCCCCCTTCCCGACGTTTCCTACTTTTGACATTATTTTTTGGCCTCCGTATCATAAATACATACACACGCAGACACGCAGACATATACACACATGCACATACGACACCCACACAGACACACGCATACACATACAACACACAAACATACAACGGACACATATAACACACACACAACAGACACACACATACAACGAACTACAACGAACACACAAACGCATACACATACTTCCTCCTTCCCGACGTTTCCTACTTTTGATATTATGGCCTCTGTATCACAAATAACACACATTCGCACGTACACACACTCTTTGCATCCCAATGTTTCCTACCTATGACATCACTGTCTCTCTGTATCGTAACACATACTTTTCCTTTCGATGTTTCCTATTTCTGATGCCATTGCCTCACTATCATAAATGACAGACACACACACACACACACACACACACACACACACACACACACACACACACACACACACACACACACACACACACACACACACACACACACACACACACACACACACACACACACACACAGACACACACACACACACACACACACACACACACACACACACAGACACACACACACACACACACACACACACACACACACACAGACACACACACACAGACACACACACACACAGACACACACACACACATACATACAGACACACACACACATACATACATACGGACACGCATATACATACAGACATACACACATACATACATACAGACATACACACATAGAGACACACACACACGCATACAGACACAGACATACACACATACATACAGACACACACACATACATACATACACATACTTTTTCCTTTCGATGTTTCCTAGTTGTTTTCCTGTTTTTTTTTCAAATTCACTTTTGTTGTCATTCTTCTCAAAAGAATACAAAAATTTGTAATAAGTTGAAATAGATTTGCTTTTCTTATTAACATCAATAATACTACTAAATATATTCAACGATTATTTATTATTACTAAATTTAATAAACTCAAATTCTGTTATCACTGATTAACTTTATCATTTTATCACCGTTTCAGTATAACGAACACATCGTTAAATTTAATTGCTTAACACATTTGCAATTTTATTATTGAAAATAATTTCTCATCTCGAGAATAAATAAATAAATAAATAAACAAATAAATAAATCATAAATCATTCAACGAATGTATGCAATTAGTTAAAAATTATTTAAAATTACACTAAATTGATTAATTCATAACAAAAAAGCAAAAAAAAAAAAAAAAAATAAATAAATAAATAAATTGTTTATAGGTGGGATGAAAGCAATTAAAAATTATTGTTTTGAAATTATCTTATATAAAATTTAAAATTTTAAAATTGATGCAAAAAGCTTTGTACATTACTTTCAAATTATCAGTCATATAGGAAAATGTTTTTTTTTTTTTTTTTTTTTTTTTTTTTTAAAGCTAATTTTTAATGTGAAAAATGCAATTTAAGCAATTTTATTGAATAAATAATTGTTTATTTGAAATGCATTGAAAAGAAACATTAAATTATAACTAATTTTATTATTTTTTAAAAAATTTTTCCAATACAAATTGATTTTTAAAAGAAGAAAAAAGTTTGATTTTTTATTTTCTTTCAAAAATTCATCATTTTTTTCACAAAAAAAAAAAAAAAAAAAAGGAGAAAAATAAAAAGTTTTTTGTTTTGTCAAATAGAAAAAAAAAAAAAAAAAAAACTTAAAGAAAGAAAGTTTAAAATTATCGAACAGTTCAAATTGTAAAAGTTTTTATTTTTTATTTTTTGTAAATAAGAAAATTTAGTGAGTGAGAAAATTTTGCTAATTTCAAATCAAAAAATTAAAAAAAAGTATTATTTGAAAAAGTTCTCATTGAGTATGCAAAAAATTTAATCATTAAAAATTTGCGCTAATTAACCAACTTTCCCAATTAACAACATCTAATTACTTTAATTATAAAATTTCAATTTTTTTTTTTTTTTAAATCAAATATTAAATCTAATTTTTTTCCTTCTAATATTATTAAAATCTAACTTTTTCTTTTTGGTATTTTTTAACGAGTTAAAAAAAAAAATTTTAATATATTTTATTTATGGTATTTTAAATGAGATTAATATTACAAATGTTATAAAATTTCATTTAAAAAAAAAGAGAAAAAATTAGTATAATTTTTGTTTTAGAAAATTTTATTTTATTATTGTATATTTTATTGTTTTATTATTCTATTTATTATTTTATTATTAAATAATTTTATTATAGCAAATAAATTTTTTTTTTTTTACACACACACACACACACATATGAATTATTGATTTTTCTGGCGCAATAGTGAAACATACAATTTATTGATTAGTTTTTTTTTTTTTAAAAAAAAGAGAAATTTTATAGATGGCAAAATTATACGTTTTTTAGAATTTTTTTTCTTGAAATTCAAAAAAAAAAAAACTAACATTTTTACTATGATTACTCCATTGCAATGTTTCATTTATTGTAAGGGCAAATGTCGGCAAAGATAAACAAATTAAAATAATTAACAAAATTAACAAATATAATAATTTCATCTTCTTCTAAGCAACCACACCTTTCTAATATATAATTTACAAATGTTTTTATCAATTAATTTATCACTGATATTTGTGAAAAACAATTTTATTGATTATGAAAAAAAAAAAAAAAATGGAAATGTAAATTTGTTTATTTTAATCAAAAATTTATTTTACTCTCCTTTTTTTTTTTTTTTTTCTTTTATTGATCTAACTGATAAATTTATAAAATTGTTTACTAGTATGGAAGATTGATATATAATTTGCAAATGTTTTTATCAATTAATTTATCACTGATATTTGTGAAAAACAATTTTATTGATTATGAAAAAAAAAAAATGGAAATGTAAATTTGTTTATTTTAATCAAAAATTTATTTTACTCTCCTTTTCTCAAAAATTTATTTTACTCAGCTAATTGCTATAAATATTTGAACGATCTAACTGATAAATTTATAAAATTGTTTACTGACATGGATGATTAAAATTTGATGTAAACTTTTCTAATCAATGCAACTGATATTGATAACACAATCAGATATTATCAAATTTGTTGAAATTTAAAAAAAAAAAAAGAAAAAGTTTTGAAGTAAAAATAAAATTTACTAAAATATAAATTTTTTGTTATATGCTTTTCATTTTGAAAAAATTTTTTTTAAATTACTTAATTTAGTGATTTCTTCAATTCATTATTTTAAAAAATTGGAATAAAGTTATGCAAAAAAAAAACAATTCGTCTAACTAAATTTTTAGTAAATGATTTCAAAAATTTTTATTTAAAGATTGTAAATTATTATCGATAACAAATAAAAAAAATTTCTTTTTGCGCCTCATCAAATTTAGCTAATAAATTTTTGCGCCTCATCAAATTCAGTTAATAGATTTTTGCGCCTTATCAAATTTAGCTAATAGATTTTTGCGCCTCATCAAATTCAGTCAATAGATTTTTGCGCTTAATAGATTTTTGCGCCTTATCAAATTTAGCTAATAGATTTTTGCGCCTTATCAAATTTAGCTAATAGATTTTTGCGCTTATCAAATTTAGCTAATAAATTTTTGCGCCTCATCAAATTTAGCTAATAGATTTTTGCGCTTATCAAATTTAGCTAATAGATTTTTGCGCCTTATCAAATTTAGCTAATAGATTTTTGCGCTTATCAAATTTAGCTAATAAATTTTTGCGCCTTATCAAATTTAGCTAATAGATTTTTGCGCTTATCAAATTTAGCTAATAGATTTTTTGCGCTTATCAAATTTAGCTAATAGATTTTTGCGCCTCATCAAATTCAATTAATAGATTTTTGCGCCTCATCAAACTTTCATTAAGCTTATATAATTTGATGCTTTGATCTTCAAATTAATTAATTAATTAGTTGGCATTTGTAGATTTTATTAAGTTTGCATAATTTCATTAATTGTACAAAAAAAAAGAAAAATTCATCCGATAATAAGAAATTAATTTAAAAAAAAAAAATATTTATCGAAACTGAAAGTTAAATTTTTAAAAATTGTTTAAAATAAAATTCATTAGATTAACTCACAATCAGTGATAACATTTGTTATCAGTGATAATATGATTGTATATTTTATTTTATTTTATAATTGTAATAATGAAATGTCCCCTCAAAATGTATGATTGATCAATGATAGAAACATCGCTCAAAATAACATTGCTCCTTTGATCACTCTCGAAAATTCTTGAAAATCTCGACAAAAAAAGTTTTAAAAAATTTTTATTAATTTATTCTTTTATTTTAATACAACGACAAATGAAATGAAACAATTATATTAGCAAATAAATTTTAAATTTAACTCTTGAATGATCCCAAATTTTTTCGATTAATTTTTTTCAAATCAAATGAAGAAAACAAATAAAAATTTAACAAAAAAAAAAAAATGAAGAAATCTCAACTTATTCAGATAATTTAAATTTAATCAAAACGTTTTGAATTTTTAATTAATTTAAAATTTAAAAACAAATAAAATATCAATTTTTTTTCTTTCAAAATTTTAAAAAATCATTATGAATTAATTAAATTTTTTTGTTTTTTTTAAATAAAATATTTAATTTAGTTCATTCATTCAATAAAATGACAAAATTGAAATGAAAAAATTTATTCAAATAATTAAATTATATGCAAGAAATTTTTCCAAAAAAAAAAAAAAAAAAAAATTAAATAAATAAATAAATTACTTAAAAACTTAAAAAAAAAAATGGCGTAGTTTTAACACGTACTTATACATTTCACGTAACTAAGTAATAATTACGTGAAATGTAACAAATTGTAATTTTCAATTTTTTATACTATATTTTTACTCATTTTTTTTTTTTTTTGATAAAAACTAATTAATCATAGAAATCAAAAAAAAAAAAAAAAAATAAATAAAATAAAATAATTTTTTTGATAAATTATAGGACAAATAATTAATTATTTGTCAAACAAAAAAAAAAAAAAAAAAAGGAATCATTTAGAAAAAAAAAAAAAAGAAAATAAAAAAAAAAAATTAAAAATTAAATTTGTAAAAAAATTTTAGCAATTATGATTAATTAATTAATTAATTATTTATCACCGCCAAAGACATCGTTCTTTTGCTGTTTCATTGAAATTAGTAATTTGTTGTTTCAAATATTTATAGCATTTAGCTGCAACAATCCATGACCATGTGGAAATTATTACACCAAGAAATATGCTAACAGTCATTAGTACTTGATCTGAAATTAAAATTAAATTTAATTTTAGGTTTTTGTTTTTTTTTTTTTTTTTGCTTTTGTAGTTTGAAAAAAAGACCACTAGAAATGATAATATATTTGCAATGTTTCTTGTTTTAATTTCTAAATTAATTTGGTTTGTTCATTGATTGGTTTACAAATAAGTTATTTTTAGATTAGAAAGAATTAGTAATAATAATAGTAATAAAAATAAATAATAATAATGATAATAATAATAATAATAATAATGTCAATAGTAGTATTAATAATAATATAATAATAATAATAATAATATAATAATAATAATATAATAATAATAATAATAATAATAATAATAATAATGTAATAGTAGTATTACTAATAATTACATATTAATATAATAATAATAATAATAATAATAATAATAATGGCAGTAACAATAATAATAGTAATGATAACAATAATATTAATAATAACAATAATAATGTCAATTTTAGTAGTAATACTAATAATTATAACAATAATAATGGCATATTAATAATAACAATAACAATAATAATGGCATATTGATAATAACAATAATAATAGTAATGATAATAATAATAATAATAATAATAATAATAATGTCAATTTTAGTAGTAATACTAATAATTATAAATAAAAAAGAAATTGTTTTAATTAATTAATTAATTAATTAAAAAAAAAACTAATTACAGGATTCATTAATAACAGAATAGGATCCTTTCAAATGTATATAAATAGTAATTTTAAAAATTAACTTACTTCTTTATACAATTTCAAAAAATTTTTAACTCAATTTTAATTAATTAATTAATTAATTAATCAAAGATTAAATGATATAAACGATTAGAAAGAGATAAAAGTAATGTAAAAATTACAAAAAATTATTTTTAAACAAACCAAATTCCTATTAAATGTTTGTTTTCTATATGTTATTGTATAATATAATGTATAAATAGCCAAAAGAAGAAAACCTGCACATTGAGCTATCTGAAAATTTTTTAAAAAAAAATTAATTTTAAAAAAATTTAAATTAATGCTAAACATTTAGCATTAAAAAAAAACTTTTAATTTCTATTATCGATTGATTGATTGATTGATTCATAATCAGTATTGATTGATTGCAAATGATAATATATTTGATAATGTTATCATTACTTTTAACTAACTGAAATATTAATTTCAATTATGTTGAGATAATTAATTAATTTCAAATTTAGTTTAAAATTTTATTATGATTATATCAGTTAATATTTATTATATATATTATATGATTATATAATTAAATAACTTTTAACTAACTGATCATAAATATCAGTTAATTATATATGATTATATAATCATAATAAAATTTTAAAGTAAATTTGAAATTAATTACCTGAACATAATCAGTATTGATTGATTACAAATGATAATATATTTGATAATGTTATCATTACTTATACTATTACTTTTAACTAACTGATATAATCTTTTCAAAATTTCAAAGTAAATTTGAAATTAATTACCTGAACATAATCAGTATTGATTGATTGCAAATGATAATATATTTGATAATGTTATCATTACTTTTATACTACTACTTTTAACTAACTGATATAATCTTTTCAAAATTTCAAAGTAAATTTGAAATTAATTACCTCAAAATAATCAGTATTGATTGATTGCAAATGATAATATATTTGATAATGTTATCATTACTTGCTTATGCAATATCAGTTTTAGCTAACTGATAATAAAATTTTAAAGTAAAATTGAAATTAATTACCTCAAAATAATCAGTATTGATTGATTGCAAATGATAATATATTTGATAATGTTATCATTACTTTTATACTATTACTTTTAACTAACTGATATAATCTTTTCAAAATTTCAAAGTAAATTTGAAATTAATTACCTGAACATAATCAGTATTGATTGATTACAAATGATAATATATTTGATAATGTTATCATTACTTTTATACTATTACTTTTAACTAACTTAACTAACTGATAAAATTTTAAAGTAAATTTGAAATTAATTAATTGTCTCAACATAATTAATATTGATTGATTGCAAATGATAATATATTTGATAATGTTATCATTATTTTTATACTATTACTTTTAACTAACTGATATAATCATTTTAAAATTTCAAAGTAAATTAAAATATAAATTTAAAAGTAAATTAAAATTAAATTATATTAAGCATTCTTAATACTATGCATATGTTTGCAAAAAAAAAAAAAAAAAGCAAAATTTGAACAAGAAAAATGATAGTTTTATTGAAAAGCAAAAACAAAAACAAACTTTTAAACATTTTTTTTTTTTTTTGAAAAATTTAAAAATTTAAATGAAAAAACTTTTTTTTTTTAATCTAATTAACAATAAGTCTTTGTTAATTAAACTATTTTGTTTGCTTCATAAATTTAAATTTTTTCAAAAATTTTTACTTCAAATTATTTACAATTTATCATATAATTATAAATAAATAAATTATACAAAAAAAAAAAAAGTATGAATTTATTATTAAAAGAAAAATTTTTTGTTTTTTTTTTTTTTACTTTTACTTTTCAAAAATTTACTTTGAAAAATAATTAATCTATGCGGCATTTTTCTTTCTACTTTTTTTTTTCTGTTGTTTTTCCGTTTTTTTTTTTTTTGACGATAATCAAAAGTATTTATTTTATTTACTTTTAGCAGAAACACCAATCGATCAATCAATCAATCGATCAATCTTATTGATCTTAAACAGCAATTGATCTCAAAAAAAAAAACTTTAAATTTTGATAATTTTATCTGATAAAGCTTACTTAGCTCTTTAAAATTATCATCAATTGATCAATGATTAAAATTTCATTGATAATTTTATCTGATAAAGCTTACTTAGCTCTTTAAAATTATCATCAATTGATTAATGATTAAAATTTCATTGATAATTTTATCTGATAAAGCTTACTTAGCTCTTTAAAATTATCACCAATTGATTAATGATTAAAATTTCATTGATAATTTTATCTGATAAAGCTTACTTACCTCTTTAAATTATCATCAATTGATTAATGATTAAAAATTGATAAAAAAAAAAAAAATCGATTAAATAAATTGATAAAATTTTTGCTATCATTTTATTTTATTATATTTTATTAAATAAATCTAAGTTTTTTTTTTTTTTGTTTTTACTTTTTACACTTATTTATTTATTTTTTTTTTTTAATAATTTTACAAAATTATTTCAAATATAAATAATTTGAATAATTTTTTTTTTTTAAAAAAAATATAACTTTAATTTTTTCAAAAAAAAAAAAATGGAAACAAACGGAAGTAACAATGAATGGAATTAGAAATGTTGCTTTTTCATAATATAAAGCATAAAAAATCATTGTGGCGGTAATTGCATTGATAATAGTTAACGTAATATCAAGCGTAAAGTTCACGGAATATACGCCAAAATAAACGCTAGCAGTATTGAAAGCACATAATATTAGCGCTGATGCTGCTACGTATAATGTTGCCATCTATAAAAAAAATTTCAATTTTTTTTTAAAGAAAAAAAAAAAAAAAAAAAACTAATCAATAAATTGTATGTTTCACTATTGCGCCAGAAAAATCAATAAATTCATATGTATTTGTGAAAAAAAAAAAAAAAATTATTTTTTAATATAATTTATAAATTATTTATAATAAAATTAAATAATAATAAAATAATAAAATAAATAGTAAATAAAAATGAAATAAATTATTTAAATGTGCAATAATAAAATGATAAAATAATAAATAAAATAATAATATAATAAAATAATAATAAAACAAAAGTAATGAAATAATAATAAATTGATAAAATAATAAAATATACAATAATAAAATAAAATAAAATAATAGAATAATATAAAATAAATAAAAAGTAATAATATAATAAAATAAAATGAATTAGGAATTTAACAATAAAATAAAATAATAAAATAATAATAAATGATAAAATAAAATAATAAAATAATAATAAAATAAAACAAAATAATAAAATAAATTGATAAAATAATAAAATATACAATAACAAATAAATAATAATAAAATGATAAAATAATAAAATAAAATGAATTAGGAATTTTAACAATAAATAAAATAATAAAATAATAATAAATAAAATAATAAAATGATAAAATAATAATAAAATAAAATAAAATAATAAAATAAATAATAAATAAAAATAATAAAATGATAAAATAAAATAATAAAATGTACAATAATAAAATAGTAACAAAATAATAAAATAAATTGATAAATAATAAAATATACAATAACAAATAAAATAATAAAATAATAAATAAAATAATAATAAAATGATTAGGAATTTAACAACAAAATATAATAATAAAATAATAAATAAATTAATAATATGATAAAATAAAATAATAAAATGTATAATAATAAAATAATAAATAAAATGAATTAGGAATTTAACAATAAAATAAAATAATAAATAAAATAATAATAAAATGATAAAATAAAATAATAAATGTACAATAATAAAATAGTAACAAAATAATAAAATAAATTGATAAAATAATAAAATATACAATAACAAATAAAATAATAATAAAATGTATAATAATAAAATAATAAAATAAAATGAATTAGAATTTAACAACAAAATATAATAATAAAATAATAAATAAATTAATAATATGATAAAATAAAATAATAAAATGTATAATAATAAAATAATAAAATAAAATGAATTAGGAATTTAACAATAAAATAAAATAATAAATAAATTAATAATATGATAAAATAAAATAATAATTAATAATAAAATATAAAAATAATAACAAAATAATAAAAAAAATTGATAAAATAATAAAATATACAATAATAAATAAAATAATAATAAAATGATAAAATAATAAAATAAAATAGTAAAATATACAATAATAAAATAAAATGAATTAAAAATTTAACAATAAAATAATAAATAAAATGACAAATATACAATAATAAAATAAAATAATAAATAAGAAAATAATAAAATAAATAAAATAAATGAAAAATTTAATAATAAAATACAAATGAAAAATGAAAGTGAAATTTTGAATGAAAATAAACTCATTTTTTAAAAAAAAAAATATTTTAACAAATCTTTCTTTTTTCTAATTTTATAAATCAAAACACAAAAAAAAAAAAAAAAAAACAAATTGAAATGAAATGAAATATACTAATAAAATGATAAAAATGATTGTTTAAAATTAATTTTTGAAACAATAAAATTTAAATTTAATTATTAAATTAATAATTAAAGTGTAAAATTTCAAATGTTTTTTCCTTTTTTAAAAAAAACATTTTTAAGCAATAAAATTTAAATTTTATTAAATTAAAAAATTTAAAATAAAAAATTACTTTAATATGAACTGTACCACCACAACATCGATGTGTGGAACGAGCATCATTATCATATTCATCGATAAAAAATATTTGACATGGCAAATCAAAACATCGCATTTTTTTTTTTTTTTTTTTTAAAATAATATTTTAATCAATCTGAAATTTTCATTTTTTATTTTGGTATTTAATTACAAAAATTTTTCAAACAAATTGGAAATTAAATTTGAAATAAATTTGTTAACAATGCTTTTTTGTTTTTTCTTTTCTTTTCTATCTGATAATTTTACACAAAAAAAATATTTTTTTTTTTTTCAATTTATAATTAATTGCTAAAATTTTATCATTTTCATTTGAAAAAATTTGCACTGTTAAAAGATACTTTTTTAGAACAAACAAAAATGGAAAAAAAAAAAAAAAATTGAGAAAAAAATTAAATAAAAATCTAAAATTGATGTTGAAAATTAGTATTTTGAATAAAATTAAATTAATAAATGATAATTTTATAATTGAAAATAAAAATGATAATAATAATAATTTTAATAATAATAATAATAATAAGTAATGGACGATGACAAAATAAGCAATCAGAAATGATAATAGCAATAAATCATTAACTGATAAATAATAGCAGTGATAATAATAATAGTGATAAGGATAAAAATCTAAAATTGAAGTTGAAAATTAATATTTTGAATAAAATTAAATTAATAAATATTATTTTTATAATAAAAATAAAAATGATAATAATAATAATAATGGGCGATAACAAAAAAGCAATCAAAAATGATACAAATAATAATAATAATAATAATAATAATAATAGCAATAAATCATTAATTGATGAGTGTTAGCAGTGATAACAATAGTGATAACGATGATAAATAGTGATGACAATAATAATAAATAATGATAACGATGTTAATAATAGCGATAACGATGATAATAAGTAGCGATAACGATGTTAACAATAGTGATAACGGTGATAATAAATAGTGATAACGATGTTAATAGTAGTGATAACGATGATAATAAATAGTGACAAAGGTGATAACAGTTGGTGATAATGATGATAATAAATAATGATAACGATGTTAATAATAGCGATAACGATGATAATAAGTAGCGATAACGATGTTAACAATAGTGATAACGGTGATAATAAATAGTGATAACGATGTTAACAGTAGTGATAATGATGATAATAAATAGTGACAACGGTGATAACAGTTAGTGATAACGATGATAATAAATAATGATAACGATGTCAATAATAGTAATAAAAAAATAAAATACGATGTCAATAATAATGATAATAAAGAAAAAAAATAGATAATAAATAGCGATAACGATGATAATAAATAGTGACAACGGTGATAACAGTTAGTGATAACGATGATAATAAATAATGATAACGATGTCAATAAATAATGATAACGATTCTAATAATAGTGATAACGATGATAATAAATAGTAATAATAAACAATGATAGAATCAATCGAACATTTTCAAAAATGTTCGATTGAAAATGAAATGTGGAACGCATTGATAGGCGCTGTTAGTAGACGGCGCGGTGCGCTTTTTTTCTTTCTTTTTTTTTTTTTCTTCACGCCAATATCTTAAGCTAATTGTAAATAAGCCATTAATTAATTTACTCAGTTAACAAACTTTCATTATTTTTTCAAAAAAAGAAAAACAAAAATTTGTTGTACAAAATTAAAAACTTAAAATTGAATTTCTATTATTGAATTCAAATTTAATTTTATTATTTATTATTGCTTTATCCCTCAAATTCTATACTTTGTTTATCAACAACAAAAAAACGCAATTTTTAATTCTTTTTTTTTTTTTTTAAATTTCCAAGATTTACCAAATGTGAAATTTCAAAAAAAAAAAAAAAAAGATGAAATAATTTAGCAAATTAATTATTAATTAATTATTTTTGATAACTTTAGAATAAGTAATAAATGACAATAAGTTTTAGATAATTTTAATAAATTTATTATTTTTATTTTTAATATAAATTTAATAATTATAGCATTTATTTTAATAATTTTTTAATAAATTTAAATTTAGTGATTAATGCATTTATAGCAAAATTAATTCTATAAATGAAAATTTGTCATTGTTTATTTATTAAGAAAAAAAAATAAGAAATAAATTTAAAATTGAATAAATACAATTTTTTACGAAGAAATTTTCAAAAAAAAAAATAAAATATTTCAACCTATTAAAAAAAAAAAAAAAAAAAATTAAACAAACATTTTAAATGAAAAAAAAAAAAAATTAAATTAATATTTTTTTATTTTAAAAATAAAATTTTTATTAATCTTCTAGAAGTAATAACAAGTAATACTTTAAAATGAAATAATATCAAATTTCAATGATTGCATCAAAAATATTATCCCCAAATGATTCATTCATTTATCAAATTTTTCACTCAATTGTTTATCATTTTTCTCTCTTTGTTTGTTTGTTTGTTTTTTCTTTCTTTCTTTTTAAAAAGTAATTTGAAACTTTCAAATTGAAAAAGAAAAACAAGAGGGAGAGAGAGAGAGAGAGAGAGAGAGAGAGGGAAAAAGAAGAGAGAAATGTTAATTAACATTTGAAAAATGAAATAATTAAAAAAAAATGTTACAATTTCTTTGTATTTTTTATAAAATATACAATAATTTATATTTTATAAATAAAAAAAAAAATATAATAATTTTTTCTATAAAAAACAAATTTTGCTAAAAAAAAAAAAATGTTAAAATCATCAGAAATAAACATTTTTGATGTATTATTAAAGTGTTAATAATGAATTTTTAAAATTTATTAAATTTTATTTATGCTTTTTTTTTGTTTATATTTATGCTTTGTTTTTATTTATATTTATGCTTTATTTTTATTTACATCAATGCTTTGTTTTTGTTTATATTTATGCTTTGTTTTTATTTATATTTATGCTTTATTTTTATTTACATCAATGCTTTATTTTTGTTTATATTTATGCTTTGTTTTTATTTATATTTATGCTTTATTTTTATTTACATCAATGCTTTATTTTTGTTTATATTTTTGCTTTGTTTTATTTATATTTATGCTTTATTTTTATTTACATCAATGCTTTATTTTTGTTTATATTTATGCCTTTTATTTTTGTTTTATATTTATTCTATTTTGATTTAAAATTATATGTAATTAATTAATTTAGTAATTTAGTAATAAATATTATAATAACATTTTGTAGATAAGACTTACTTTTCTTTTTCTCCCATATTTATTTTTTATGCTAATCACACATAATCATATTATCATTATTATCACTCTTATCACTATACTCTATTTTTTATTTATTTTATTTATTCTATTTTATTTAATTTTATTTTATTTCTATTTTGTGCAAAATTATATGTAATTAATTAATTCAGTATTTGAGTAATAATAATTATTATAATAATATTTTGTTAAACACTTTTAAAAAAATAAAAAATTAGAAAAAAGATAAAACTTACTTTTTGTTTTTGTTTTCTCCCATATTTATTTTTCATGCTAATCATATCATTATTATCACTCTTATCACTATGTTCTATTTTTATTTATTTTATTTAAAATTATATGTAATTAATTAATTAGTTCAGTAATAAATATCATAATAATATTTTATTAAACACTTTTAAAAAAATAAAAAAAAAATAAAACTTACTTTTTGTTTTTCTTTTCTCCCATATTTATTTTTTATGCTAATCACACATAATCATATTATCATTATTATTATCACTCTTATCATTATCATTTAACAAAATAAACGATTGAAAATTGTTAGCTGAAAAGATAAATTTCATTGCATCTAACATTTAACAAAAAAAAAAAAAAGAAAAATTTACTTTTCATTAAATAAAATTCTATTCAATTATTCAATTTCTAAAAAAAAAAAGGAATTAAAAATATAAAATTAATTGAATTGTAAGAGACAAATGATTAATTTAAAAAATAATAATACAAAATGAAATTGATTTGTAAACAAATAAATAACTAATATAAACAAAAAAACAAATTATCAAATAACAAAAATTTTAGTTTATTTATTTATTTATTTTTTTTTTGCTAATTTTATTTAAACAAAAAAAAAAATTTTACATTTGAATTTAAATTAATTACATTTGAAAATTAATTATAATTAAATTTAAAAAGAGAAGAAGAAGAAGAAAAAAAAAAAGATTTATGAAAAATAATTTATCTGATGATAAATAATAAAAAGCGCAAATCGATCAAATCAATCATCACAAATGTATATCTTCCTTCTCTCTCTCCCTCTCTCTCCTCTCTTTCTCTCTCCCTCTGTCCTCTCTCTCTCTCTTATCTTCATTGATTTTATTTTTTTTTGTTTTAAAAAAGTTTAAAAGATTAAATGAAATGTATGAAAGTTAGATATTTAATCACTTATCATTCACTATCATTTCAATTTATTATTAATTTAACATAGCTAATGATAATACGACATTTGCGCTTTTAATAAAAATTAAAAAAAAATTTTTTTTTTCATTTTTAGAATAATTAAATTAAATTAAATTAATTTTTTTTTTATTTCATAAACATTTAAAAATGAATGAATCATAAATTTTAATATATTTAAAACTTTTTCTTTCTTTTTTAATAGTTATTGTTTTGAAATTAATTTGAAAAATTTAACAAAAAAAAAAAAAGTATAATATTTTTGATCAAAATATAAATTTAACTTTATTTGTATCATTTAATCATTTTTTTTTTTTTTGGGTAATTGTATAGCATACTTTTTGGGTATTATATGGTTTATTTTTTGGGTAAGTGTATAATTTACTTTTTTTGGGTAATTATATAGCTTACTTTTTGGTAATTATAGAGCAAAACATTTTGAATAATCAATAATCAGTGATGTGAAATAAGCTTACTTTTTGGGTAATTCTACAGTTAACTTTTTGGGTAATTCTATAGTTTACTTTTTTGGGTAATTATATAGTTAACTTTTTGGGTAATTGTATAGTTTACTTTTTGGGTAATTATGTAGTTTACTTTTTTTGGTTAATTATATAGTTTACTTTTTTTTGGGTAATTATATAGCAAAAATATTTTGAATAATCAATAATCAATATGCGAAATAAACATATTTTTTGGGTAATTCTATAATTTACTTTTTGGGTAACTGCATAGTTTACTTTTTGGGTAATTATATAGCTTACTTTTTGGATAATTCTATAGTTTACTTTTTGAGTAACTGCATAGTTTACTTTTTGGGTAATTCTATAGTTAACTTTTTGGGTAATTCTATTGTTTACTTTTTGGGTAATTATTGAACATACAATTTTGAATAATCAATAATCAATGATATGAAATAATGTATAAAAGTTATTACTTCTTGTTGTCAATAATAGGTCATACAATTTTATTTACCCAGCAAAAAAAGAAAAGAATGACCCTAAATGCTTCTCTCTCTCTCTCTCTCTCTGTTCTTTCAATAAACTTTAATTGATCTTAAATAAGTTTTAACTTCGTGACTTGAAAAAAAATAGATCATAAATGACCTCTTCAGGATGTACTAGATCATAAATGACCTCTTCAGGATGTACTAGATCACCTCTTCAGGATGTACTAGATCATAAATGACCTCTTCAGGATGTGCTAGATCATAAATGATTCACTTCAGTTAACTTAAAGTGACCTTAAATAACTTTTTATTTCCATAAAACTTAAAAATGACCTAAATGCTTCTCTCTCTCTCTCTCTGTTCTCTCTATTCTTTCAATAAACTTTAATTGATCTTAAATAAGTTTTAACTTCGTGACTTGAAAAAAAATAGATCATAAATGACCTCTTCAGGATGTACTAGATCATAAATGACCTCTTCAGGATGTACTAGATCAGAAATGACCTCTTCAGGATGTGCTAGATCATAAATGATTCACTTCAGTTAACTTAAAGTGACCTTAAATAACTTTTTATTTCCATAAAACTTAAAAATGACCTAAATGCTTCTCTCTCTCTCTCTGTTCTCTCTATTCTTTCAATAAACTTTAATTGATCTTAAATAAGTTTTAATTTCGTGACTTGAAAAAAAATAGATCATAAATGACCTCTTCAGGATGTACTAGATCATAAATGACCTCTTCAGGATGTACTAGATCATAAATGACCTCTTCAGGATGTGCTAGATCATAAATGATTCACTTCAATGGATCATAAATGATTCACTTCAGTTGACTTAAAGTGACCTTAAATAACTTTTTATTTCCATGAAACTTAAAAATGACCTAAATGCTTCTCTCTCTCTCTCTGTTCTCTCTGTTCTTTCAATAAACTTTAATTGATCTTAAATAAGTTTTAATTTCGTGACTTGAAACAAAATAGATCATAAATGATCTATAGTAATTATTGTTTAATCAACATAAAAACTGCTTATTGTTTATTGAATTAATAAACTACTCTTACAATAAATTATTTTACTAGGAAAAAAATTATAAAACCTTTTAAATGAAAAGAAATTTAATTAACATTTTTTTTTTAATCTAGTAATTATTGTTTAATCAACATAAAAACTGCTTATTGTTTATTGAATTAATAAACTACTCTTACAATAAATTATTTTACTAGGAAAAAAAAATTAAACAAACATTTTAAATGAAAAAAAAAAAATTAAATTAATACTTTTTTATTTTAAAAATAAAATTTTTATTAATCTTCTAGAAGTAATAACAAGTAATACTTTAAAATGAAATAATATCAAATTTCAATGATTGCATCAAAAATATTTGTTTATCATTTTTCTCTCTTTGTTTGTTTGTTTGTTTTTTCTTTCTTTCTTTTTAAAAAGTAATTTGAAACTTTCAAATTGAAAAAGAAAAACAAGAGAGAGAGAGAGGGAAAAAGAAGAGAGAAATGTTAATTAACATTTGAAAAATGAAATAATTGAAAAACAAAAATTGTTTCCTATATTAATAATAATAATTTTTTAGTTTAAAAACAAAAAAAAAAAGAAATGAATTAAAATTAAAATTTGAAAATTTTTAAGTTAAAAATAAATTAATAATTAATTTTAAAGAATTAAATTTTACATTTGACAAAAAAAAAAATAAAACTTTTTTTTTATTGTTTGATTTTATTAATTTTTAAAACAAAAAAAAAAAAAAAAAATTATTAAAAAAAAAAAATTAAAAAATAAATAAAAAATAAAATGTGCAAAAATATTGTTGTCAAAAAGGAGAGTAATTAACAGCTGATTAACAGCTGATAAGAAATATGCTATATCAGTGATAATGATTAATGACTGATAAACATTAAAGTAATTAAATTAATGATTGATAAACGATAAACTAATTAAATTAATGACTAATAAACAATAAAGTAATTAAATTAATAACTGATGAACAAAAAAAAAATTAAATTAATGACTGATATACAATAGAGTAATTAAATTAATTACTGATAAACAATAAAGCAAATAAATTAATGACTGATAAACAATAAATAATTAAATAAATCACTGATAAACAATAAAGTAATTAATTAGCAAATGAATTGTTATTTTATTTTATTTTTTTTTTTCTATTAACTTATAAATAATATCGAAAAAAAATAAATCAAATTTAATAATATATAAAATATTTTTTTTTAAAAAATTAAAATTAATTAATAATGAACATTTTATTGTTTATTTTTTGCTTAATTATTTTTAAAAATTATTTTAAATTTATTAAAAGTTCAAAAAAAAAAAGCCATCGATTAAACTTTTTTTCCAATACAAATATTTTTTTATCATTTCAAAATGTTTATTTCTCATAAGAAAATTCAACAAATAAAAATAGTAAACAAAATTTGAGCCCAAAAAAATTTATTTTGTATTAATTAATAATATAATTTAATCATTTTAACATTTCCAATTCATTATTTAATTTCTATTTTTTCATTTTTATTTTCTTTTTTTACAATTCAAATAAAAAATTCATTAAATATTAATTATTTCACACAAACACTTTTATAATATTAGTAAAAGTAATTAAAATGAACAACTAAACTAGTAAACTTTTTGATTAATTATTAAAAAATTAATTAATAACTCAAAAACATAAAAACAAAAAGTATAACTAAAACAACAAGAAAAAATAGACTAACGATTAGAAAACTTTTGACAATTAATCAACAAAAATGAAAATTTCAATAGCAGTTGTTTTTGTTTATTTCTGTCTTATTTGTTTGTTTATTTTTTTGACTGTTAATAAAGTTAAATTTTGTATATTTATTCTTGTAAAATTGTTTAATTGTTTTTGTTTATTTCTGTCTTATTTGTTTGTTTATTTTTTTGACTGTTAATAAAGTTAAACTTTTTTTGCATTTATTCTTGTAAAATTATTCAATTGTTTTTGTTTATTTCTGTCTTATTTGTTTATTTACTTTTTTTTGACTTTTAATAAAGTTAAACTCTTTTTGCATTTTATTCTTGTAAAATTATTCAATTGTTTTTGTTTATTTCTGTCTTATTTGTTTATTTATTTTTTTTGACTTTTATAATAAAGTTAAATTTTTTCGCATTTTATTCTTGTAAAATTATTCAATTGTTTTTGTTTATTTCTGTCTTATTTATTTGTTTATTTTTCTGACTTTCAATAAAGTTAAAATCTTGCATATTTATTCTTGTAAAAATATTATAATACAAATTTTAAAAAATGTTTTAAAATTGTCACAAATTTTAAATCTTGTTTTTTTTTTTAAGCAATTAGTAAATTTCTTTTCTTTTTTTTTTTTTAAAAAATTCGTTTAAAATAGAAAAAACAAAAATTAAAATTGAGGACAATTTGATAATAGCTAATTTTTGAATAAATTTTTATCAAAAAAAAAAAAAAAAAAAAATATAATTATTTTCTTAAAACTTGTATAAAATTCCTAATGTGAATTTAATTTTTTTTACTTTTTATTTTTCAAAGTAAAATAAAGTTAATAAATTGTGATAAATTAAATTTAAAATCCTTAGGCATACTTTTCGTTGATAATTTTACGATCAAAAAAAAGTTATTTATCAGTTGTTTGTCAATAAAGTATGAATAATGTGATAATAAAAAAAATTATGTAATAATTACCGTCACATTTACTTATTAAACAATTTATTATCAATTTATCAATTAACTAAATTTAATGAATAATTTCAAAATTTATGATAATACTCGAATACTTATTAATTTATTTATTATCAAATTATCAATTAACTTAATTTAGTGAGTAATTACTAAATATATAATTTATTTTCAAATTATCAATTAACTAAATTTGATGAATAATTTCAAAATTTATGATAGTACTCGAATACTTATTAATTTATTTATTATCAAATTATCAATTAACTTATTTTAGTGAGTAATTACTAAAATATATAATTTATCAAATTATCAAATAATTTAATAATTTCAAATTTCTGATAATACTCGAATACTTATTAATTTATTATCAAATTATCATTTAGCTAAATTTAATGAGTAATTAATGAAATATATAATTTATCAAATTATCAAATAATTTAATAATTTCAAAATTTATGTTAATACTCGAATACTTATTAATTTATTTATTATCAAATTATCAATTAACTTAATTTAGTGAGTTAACTAAATCTAATAAGTAATTACTAAAATATATAATTTTATTTTCGAATTATCAATTCACTAAATTTAATGAATAATTTCAAAATTTATGATATTACTCGAATACTTATTAACTTATTATTATCAAATTATCAATTAACTAAATTTAATGTGTAATTTCAAGATTAATGATAATACTCGAATACTTATTAATTAATTATTATCAAATTATCAATTAACTAAATCTAATAAGTAATTACTAAAATATATAATTTATTTTCGAATTATCAATTAACTAAATTTAATGAGTAATTTCAAGATTAGTGATAATACTCGAATACTTATTAACTTATTTATTATCATTTTATCAATTACTAAATTTTATGAGTAATTAATGAAATATATAAATTGACAATTAGAAACAAAATTATATTTTTATGAGTAATTTCAATATTTATAATAATTTTTGAAAAGTTTGAAAATAAAAGTAATTTTATTTTATGTTTGATATCAAAAAAAAAAAAAAAAAGAAGAAGCAAATTCAGGTTGAATCTAAAAAAAAATTTGATAATTCAGGAGCTAACTGATAAGTGATATCACCTGAAATTTATCAATAATTATATGACCTGAAATTATTCAAAAAAAAAAAAAAAAAAAAAAAATTTATATCCAATATATTTCACTTTTGTTTAACACAAACTGAACTGAAATTAACAAAAAAAAAATTTAATTATTATTAAATTTAAGTATCTTTTAAGTAATTTAAGTAAAAATTAAGTAATTTAAGTATCTTAGCTCATTTTAAATTTAAAATTTTGATAAAATTTGTCAGAAAATATCGGAATTTAAATTTAATAGAAAAATGAATAAATTTAAATAAATTTGCCAATAAATTATCGTTATTTTATAAAAATTTAAAATCTTTCTTGCAGTTATTTTATAAAAAAAAAATTGAAAAATCTATTTTTTAAATTTTACATAAAATTTAAATATTTTTCCATTGCTATAATCTTTTTTAAATTATTTTATCATTTCGAGATTGATTAATTTGACGATTAATTAGTGAGAAATAATAATTTTTTTTTCATTTATTTGTTAGAGTAATTATAATAATTCCTTATCACAATAATAATTATTATCATATTTTATCATTTCGAGACTGATTAATTCGACGATTTAATTAGTAAGAAATAATTATTTTTTCATTCTTTATCACAATCATAATAATTATCATATTTTATCATTTCGAGATTGATTAGTTCGACGATTAATTAGTAAGAAATAATTATTTTTTCATTCTTTATCACAACCATAATAATTATCATATTTTATCATTTCGAGATTGATTAGTTCGACGATTAATTAGTAAGAAATAATTATTTTTCATTCTTTATCACATAATAATAATTATCATATTTTATCATTTCGAGATTGATTAATTCGACGATTAATTAGTAAGAAATAATTATTTTTTCATTCTTTATCACAATCATAATAATTATCATATTTTATCATTTCGAGATTGATTAATTCGACGATTAATTAGTAAGAAATAATTATTTTTTTCATTTATTTGCTAGTGCAATTATGATAATTCCTTATCACAATAATAATATTTATCATATTTTATCATTTCGAGATTGATTAATTTGACGATTAATTAGTGAGAAATAATTATTTTATTTGTTGTAGTAATTATAATAATTCTTTATTCGTAATATTTTATTCTTTTTAATTAATTTTTATTTTAATTATTTAATTCTTAGTAATAATAATAATAATAATTATTATTATTAGCATTCATTATTCTTTCAATATTTTTGGTTGAATAAATTTTCAAATCAAATAAGCCTTAAATTAAATTTACAAATAAAAATAATAAAAAAAGTTTTGTGATAAATATTTCATTAAAAAAAAAAAGTAATAAATAAATGATTATATTACTATATAAATTGATTATATCATTTGACGAATTTTATTAATTTAATCATAGAATTTTTTAAATATTTTTAAATTAATCGCAGAATTTTTCAAAATATTTTTAAATTAATCATAAAATTTTTTAAGTATTTAATCATAGAATTTTTAAATATTTTTAATTAATCATAGAATTTTTTAAATATTTTTAAAATTAATCATAGAATTTTTAAGTATTTTAAAATTAATCATAGAATTTTTTAAATACTTTTTAAATTAATCATAGAATTTTAAATTATCATAGAATGAATATTGTAATATTTTTCATTCATTATTGATAATTTTTCCATTTAATTTACTGATAATAAATTTATTGATAATTCACTCATCAAATACTGATTATAATGAATTATAGTTTTTACAATTTAAATTTCAAATTGATAGTATTATTTCATTTTTTACTTATTTTCTATTTCAATTTACAGTTTCGAATTTTATTTCAATTATCAGTTAAAAAGTTTAATTTATAATTTTATCATTATGTTTTAATAAATTTTTTATCTGTAAATATTACAATAACTGTTAATGTTATTGTAAATATTACTAACTGTTAATGTTATTGTAAATATTACTAACTGTTAATGTCATTGTAAACATTACTAACTGTTAATGTTATCGTAAATATTACTAACTATTAATGTCATTGTAAATACTACTAACTGTTAATGTTATCGTAAATATTACTAACTATTAATGTCATTGTAAATACTACTAACTGTTAATGTCATTGTAAATATTACTAACTGTTAATGTTATTGTAAATATTACTAACTGTTAATGTTATTGTAAATATTACTAACTGTTAATGTCATTGTAAATATTACTAACTGTTAATGTTATTGTAAATATTACTAACTGTTAATGTTATCGTAAATATTACTAACTATTAATGTCATTGTAAATACTACTAACTGTTAATGTTATCGTAAATATTACTAACTATTAATGTCATTGTAAATACTACTAACTGTTAATGTTATTGTAAATATTACTAACTGTTAATGTTATTGTAAATATTACTAACTGTTAATGTCATTGTAAATATTACTAACTGTTAATGTTATTGTAAATATTACTAACTGTTAATGTCATTGTAAATATTACTAACTGTTAATGTTATTGTAAATATTACTAACTGTTAATGTTATTGTAAAATATTACTAACTGTTAATGTTATCGTAAATATTACTAACTATTAATGTCATTGTAAATATTGCTAACTGTTAATGTTATCGTAAATATTACTAACTGTTAATGTCATTGTAAATATTACTAACTGTTAATGTTATTGTAAATATTACTAACTATTAATGTCATTGTAAATACTACTAACTGTTAATGTTATCGTAAATATTACTAACTGTTAATGTCATTGTAAATATTACTAACTGTTAATGTCATTGTAAATATTACAATAACTGTTAATGTCATTGTAAATATTACTAACTGTTAATGTTATCGTAAATATTACAATAACTGTTAATGTCATTGTAAATATTACTAACTGTTAATGTGATCGTAAATATTACTAACTGTTAATGTTATTGTTTTATTTCATTCTTATTTCACTTATTTGTTTCGCTATTATTAATTAACAAAATTAATTTATAATCTTATCATTATGTTTTAATAAATTTACTATTTGTAAATATTACATAAATGTTAATATAACTTAATGTAAATGTAAATAAAAATTGTAAATAAATGCTTTAAATGTTAGAGCATAATTTTGCTGTGACATTAATATGTGAACTTTTAATATGAAAAAAATATTTAATAATTTTATAAAATAAAATTGTCACAAAATGTCACAAAAAAAAGAAAAAAAAAATTCAAACTTTTTTTTTTTTTCAACAGTTAATTTTGATTAAATTTAGTCAAAAAATTTTTTCAATTAATTATCAACAATAAACAATAAAATTCTTTGTTTTATTATTTGTTCTTTATTGTTTCTTTCTTTGTTTATTTTTATTTTTTTATTAAAATGTTTTAAAATTTAATTTACCTAAATAAATTGTCAATCAAATTTTACTTCTTTTTTTTTTTTTTCTTTTGTTTATTGTCATTTTATTTGTTTTCCTTTTTTTTTTTTTTCTTTTCATCAAAATAATAACAAATTAAAATTAATTTTAAAACACAAAGAAAAAAAAATTTTTTTTGTTCTCTTTTTTTCCTTTGTTTTTTTAAAAGAAAAATCAAAAAATACTTACAATTTAAATACAATAAATTAATCAATTTAAAATTTAAAATGAAAAAAAGATTTTTTTTTTTTTATCAAAATATCATATATATATATGATAAGAAATAATATGATTTATTATAAGTAAACAAATTACTATCTAAGAAATAATTAAATAAATAAACAAAATTAAATAATTAATATGCATAATTCATAAATCGTAAATATTTGATAATAATTGTTATATTACTTTGATAAGATGCATTTAAATATATCTTTTCAACTGATAACGATATCTGATTATCAGTATCTGGTTATCAGTAAACAAAATGTACTACTATGCATAAACCATAAATTGTACATATTTGATAATAATATTATAATGAAAAAATTTGATCTATTACTTTGATTAGATGCATTTAAATATATCTTTTCAACTGATAACGACATTTGATTATCAGTAAAGAAACTAGTGATATCTCATTATCAGTAAACAAAATGCCACAACTTTAGAAAAATTTTAAAGTATACATATTTGATAATAATTAATATATTACTTTGATAAGATGCATTTAAATATATCTTTTCAACTGATAACGATATCAAATTATCAGTACCTGATTATCAGTAAACAAAATGTACAACTATAAAAAAATTTTAAAGTATACATATTTGATAATAATTAATATATTACTTTGATAAGATGCATTTAAATATATCTTTTCAACTGATAACGATATCAAATTATCAGTACCTGATTATCAGTAAACAAAATGTACAACTATAAAAAAAATTTTAAAGTATACATATTTGATAATAATTAATATATTACTTTGATAAGATGCATTTAAATATATCTTTTCAACTGATAACGATATCTGATTATCAGTAAAGAGAGTAGTGATATCTCATTATCAGTAAACAAAATATATAATTATACATAAATCATAAAGTGTGCATATTTGATAATAAATTAAAATGAAAAAATTTGATCTATTACTTTAATTAGATGCATTTAAATATATCTTTTCAACTGATAACGATATCAAATTATCAGTACCTGATTATCAGTAAAGAGAGCAGTGATATCTCATTTATCACAAAGAGAAATTGATAAAGAGAATGAAAAGAGTTGATAGAAAGAGAAAATAAATAAAAATTGAAATTATAAACAAAAATAAAACAACTAGTTTAAACTATCAATTCAACAAAATACGTCACACAGATCATTTGGATACACCATGTAATCAATTTATAGGCCATTTGAAAACGGATTTTTTAATTTCTAATTTTTTTTTTTCATTTAAATTTAAAATTTATATTTAAAAAAAAAAAAAAAAGAACATTACTTTGAATAGAATCAAAATTGTTTTTCATTATTATTTTCCCTTCTTTCTTTTTTTTTTTTTTTTTTTTATATTATAATTAAAATTAAATACTTTCAAAAATTTTTATCACTTTAAGGTGACAAAAAAAATGCGACAGAAATATTTTATTTCTTTTGATAACAAATCTGATATTAAATTAAAAAATCATTTCTTTTTGATAATCAAATTTTTTAAATTTTATTTAAAATAAATTTGTTGATGAAACAAAAAGAAGAAAAAAAAAGTTTTTGGTAATATCATTTACAATCAAGAGTTATTATTATAATTATTACTATTATTATTATTATTTTATTATTATTACTATTATTATCATTACTATTACTATTATTATTATTACTATTATTATTATTACTTTATTATCATTACTATTGCTATTATTATTATTACTTTATTACCATTACTATTACTATTTTTATTGTTATTATTATTATTACTTTATTATCATTACTATTACTATTTTTTATTATTATTATTATTATTATTATTATTATTATTACTTATTATCATTACTATTACTATTATTATTATTATTATTATTATTATTACTATTATTACTTTATTATCATTGCTATTAATATTATTATTTTTTACTACTTTATTATCATTACTATTGCTATTATTATTATTATTATTATTACTTTATTATCATTACTATTATTATTACTATTACTTTATTATCATTACTGATTATCATTACTATTATTATTACTACTACTATTATTATTACTTTATTATCATTACTATTACTATTATTATTACTTTATGATCATTACTATTACTATTATTACTTTATTATCATCACTATTTCTATTATTATTACTACTACTATTATTATTACTATTAATGTTATTATTACTATTATTATTATTATTATTATTATTATTATTTGATATCCTAATAAAACTAAAAAGTTAAGGAAAAAAATGAAAAAATTAAAATTTTTTAGTATTTTTTTTTTTTTTAAAAGAATTTTTACGAAAAAGACAAAATTCATAATTTAAAAGAAAAAAAAAAAATTCAAAAAAGAAAAAAGAAAAATTTATTTTAAATTTCTTTATTCAATAAAATTTTTCATTTGATTACATCTTTTCATTCTTATTTCTTTTCTTTTTTTTTTTTTGTTAAAAGGAAATTTAGGTTATTTCATTTAATTTCTTTTTCATTCCAATTTTTTTTTTTAAAATCAAATTTTCAAATAATGGATGAAAACATTTTTTATTCCAATTTCTTTGTTACAATAATTTAATGTTTTATTTTAAAATAATAAAAAACACAAAAACCATTTTTGTATTTTGAATTTATCATTTCTTATTTTTTCATATAAAATTATTTAAACTTTTCATTTAGATTTATTTCAAATTTTTTTTATTTAATTAATGAAATAATTTTTTGATAGGAATTGAATTTGAATGAAAATATTTCAATAAACTAATATTTATGATCTAATTTAAATAATTATTTTTGATCTATTTAGTAGGAATAGAAATATTCAAACTATCTTATTATTTCAGATTTAAGTATGAATTAATTATTTAATTAATTAAATAATTAATCTAATTTTATTTAATTAGTTATACTTAATTTATTACTTAACAAATTAACAAATATTCCAAGAAACTAATATTTATGATCTAATTCTTGAAATATTCTATTTAGTAGGATTAGAAATATTCAAACTATCTTATTATTTCTGATGTAAATATGAATTAATTAATTAATTATTTAATTTAATTATTATTCTAACTTTATTAATTAGTTATACTTAATTAATTACTTAACAAATTAACAAATATTCCAAGAAACTAATATTTATGATCTAATTCTTGAAATATCTATTTAGTAGGATTAGAAATATTCAAACTATCTTATTATTTCTGATTTAAATATGAATTGATTAATTAATAAATTAATTAATTATTTAATTTAATTATTATTCTAACTTTAGTTATACTTAATTAATTACTTAACAAATTTTTTGGTGAAATTTATTAGTTATTTGATAGTTTAAAAATTTCCACTGCAAATTTTCTAAAAAATTGATAATTTAATAAAATTTTAGAATATAATTTTCCATAAATTAAGTATTCATTATCAAAAATTTGCAATAAAAAAAAAAAAAAAAAAAATTTTAAAAAATTAATTTCAAATTTTCTTTTCTTTGAAACTATTTGCTAAATCAAAAAAAATAAAATTATTTTCTATAAAATTAAATAAATTAATTAAAATTATAGAATTAGTCTAATTTGCATTTCATATAATAAATGAATAATTTTATTTTCAATTAATTAATTTCAACTTTTTAATCTAATCAAAATTTTTATTTTGACTTAATGCAACTTATATAAAATATGCTAATTATCATAATCAAATCATCACGTACGCCAAAAAAAAATCATCACGTACGTACGTATTTACGTCCAGCATCATATCAGTTTACATATTTTTCTTCAGATTTTCTTTTTTTTTTTTTTTTACCAAAATTAATTTTTTTTTTTTAAAAAAAAAAAATAAATCATTCATATGTAAAATAAAAATTTATTTATTATTATTTTTTTTAAATTATTAACTGAAAATATAATTAATTTTAAACGAATTTAATTATTCCGATAATTTATTCAATTCTTTTTTTTTATTATTTTAATTAAAAAAAATTTTGTTTCTATTTGCTGAAACAATAATTCAGGCAAATTTGTTAATATTAATGAGATTTAAATTCAGGTTTTTTCTTTTTTTTTTTCTTTCAAAAAAAAAAGAAAAGAAAAATTTTGAAAATATTTAACAAAGAGTTTTCTTTTTCTATTTTTTTTTTTTTAATCAATTATTTTTCATCAATTAGCTTTCCTTTTTTTTTTTTTTTTTTTGACCATTAATTAAACTTTAATTTTTGTTCATCAAAAAATTTGAAGAAAAAAAAAAAAAAAACAAGTAAATTTACAATGATTATAGTTGTTGAAGATGAATGAAATGAAAAATTTTAACTAATTTAATTTTTTAATTTAATTTATTTTTTACTACGATTTTTCGATTCTTTCCATATTGATTTTACATAAATTTACAAAAAAAAAAGAGAAAAAAAAACGCACGTAACACGTACACGTTTAAACTAAATTCAAATTAAATAATTTTAATAATTTTTATTTTGATTAAATTTAAATTATATAATTTTAAATTAAATTTCGATTCTATCCATATTAATTTCACTTTAGTTCACAAAAAAAAAAAAAACGTACATGACACGTACACGTTTGAATTAACTTACGGACACACTTTAATTATACACTTTCACGTATATTTATACGTATATACGCTTAAATATCTACATGTATACGTGTATACGTAGACGGATACGTGTACGTTGGTTACATCCAGAACAATTCATTGATTCTCCGATTCTTTCCATATTGATTTCACGTAAATTTACAAAAAAAAACGTACATAACATGTACACGTTTAAATTAACTTACGGATAAATTAAATTGAATTAAATAATTTTAAATTAAATTCCGATTCCATCCATATTTATTTCACTTAAATTTACAAAAAAAAAAAAAAAAAAAAAAAAAAACGTATATAACACGTACACGTTTAAATTAAATTGCGGACATGCTTTAATTATACACTTTCACGTATATTTATACGTATATACGCTTAAATATCTACATGTATACGTGTATACGTAGACGGATACGTGTACGTCGGTTACATTCAAAATAATTCATTTAATTAGAGAAATTATTTTTTTTTTTTCTCTCTTTCTTTTTCTTTTTATTAAATCAGCCATTTGTGAAAATGAAAAGAAGAACGAAATTGTCAACTTGTTTGTCACCAAAATTTTTTTATTGTCACTTTATCATTTCCTATTGTTTAAACTTATACACCAACTGTTTACTTCATTAATTATTTCATTTTTGTTTTTGGTTATTTAATTATTAAATTTAGGTTATTTCTAAATTATTATTATTTTTTTTTTATTCATTTAATAATTTTTGTCATTTTATTGATAATTAAATTCATACTAATTAATGTTTATTTAATTTAATCATATTCCAACATTATCATTGTTACACTATCATTATCATTTTTATCATTTATTGATTAATTTATTATCATTTATTGATTATCTATTGATCAAATTATTCTTTTTTATTTAATTTAATCAAATTCCAACATTATCATTGTTACACTATCATTATCATTTTTATCATTTATTGATTAATTTATTATCATTTATTGATTATTTATTCATCAAATTATTATTTTTTATTTAATTTAATCATTTCAACATTCTCATTGTTACACTATCATTATCATTTTTATCATTTATTGATTAATTTATTATCATTTATCGATTATTTATTCATCAAATTATTCTTTCTTTTTTTTTTTCTTTTTCAATAATAATTTTCATTTATCATATTTATTTATCAATTTATGCAAATTTTTTTTCATATCTTTTCATTTCCTGTCATCTTCACTCACATCTATTTCCCGTATTTGCTGTCCACTTTGTCAAATTTTTGTGTCCCCTCTCTCCTTTTTCTCCCTCTCCCTCCCTCCCTCTCTCTCTCTCTCTCTGAGAGATACAGATGTAGCACAACGTATTCATTTATTACATTTTATGTAAATTTTTTTCATATCTTTTCATTTCCTGTCATCTTCACTCACATCTATTTCCCGTATTTGCTGTCCACTTTGTCAAATTTTTGTGTCCCCTCTCTCCTTTTTCTCCCTCTCCCTCTCTCCCTCTCTCTCTCTCTCTCTCTGAGAGATACAGATGTAGCACAACGTATTCATTTATTACATTTTATGTAAATTTTTTTCATATCTTTTCATTTCCTGTCATCTTCACTCACATCTATTTCCCGTATTTGCTGTCCACTTTGTCAAATTTTTGTGTCCCCTCTCTCCTTTTTCTCCCTCTCCCTCCCTCCCTCTCTCTCTCTCTCTCTCTGAGAGAAACAGGTTTTATTTTTGAAGATGAATGGAAATGATTTTATGTCCACATTATCATCATTATCAAGAGCTATAAAAATATTTTCAATGGACATTGATAAGTCCTGTTTCTCTACATTTTACTTTAATTAAATTATCTCTACTATAATTAATTCATTTATCTTATCAGTTCCATTGTTTAATCTATTATCAATTGATAATTGTTATCACCAAACAAATGATAATTATTATTCAATTATATGCTTAATTCATTTAACATTTATCATTTTAATTTAAACTATTTTAAAAAAAAAAAAAAAAATTTTTTTTTTTCATTTCAATTCTTTATTTTAATTTTACAAATTAAAAAAGAAAAAAAAAAAGATTTAAAAAATTTTTTAAATTTTAAAAATAAATATTTTAAATAATATGAGAAAAGAATTTTGTTAATTGTAATATAAATTTGTAAAAATAATTATTGGTAATATTAAAAAAAAAAATTAATTTGTTTTTTTAATAATTGAATTATAAATAAATATTAAATATATTTGTGCTTAATTCTTTGTAATTTAAATGTGACAATTTTTTTTTTTCTTTTTTCTTATTTATATTTATTTATTTATATAATTTTTTTTTTTTAAATTTAATTTTTTAAAAAGTTTTTAAAAAAATTTTTTTTTTCATTTTTTTTTTTTTTTTTTTTTTTTTAGGTAATGAATCTTTATTCATTATACTTATTTACAATACTATTTGCAACAGTATGTATGCTATGCAATTCACAAAAAGTAAGAGTTTTTATTTTAATTTTTTTTAATTAATTAATTAATTTTTTTTTGTTAAAAAAAAAAAACTTTAATGTATAATTTAGTAAATTTATTAAAACATTTAAATTAATAATTTAAGTATTGAATTTATTGTGATATTTAAGTATTCAATTTATTGTTGAATTATTAATTTAAATGTTTTAATTTTAATTTATTCTAATAGTATGAATTTAAGTATTGAATTTATTGTGATATTTAAGTATTCAATTTATTGTTGAATTATTAATTTAAATGTTTTAATTTTAATTTATTCTAATAGTATGAATTTAAGTATTGAATTTATTGTGATATTTAAGTATTCAATTTATTGCTGATAGTATGATAGAGATTATTAATTTAAATGTTTTAATTTTAATTTATTCTAATAGTATGAATTTAAGTATTGAATTTATTGTGATATTTAAGTATTCAATTTATTGTTGATAGTATGATAGAGATTATTAATTTAAATGTTTTAATTTTAATTTATTCTAATAGTATGAATTTAAGTATTGAATTTATTGTGATATTTAAGTATTCAATTTATTGTTGATAGTATGATAGAGATTATTAATTTAAATGTTTTAATTTTAATTTATTCTAATAGTATGAATTTAAGTATTGAATTTATTGTGATATTTAAGTATTCAATTTATTGTTGATAGTATGATAGAGAATAATTTTTTTAATAATAATTTAATGAATTTACTTTTTTTTTTGAAAAGTTTTGAAAAGATTTAAAATTTTTTTTAACAATGAATGAAAGAAAAAAAAATAAATAAATGAAAAATAAATTACAAATTTATTTATTTTATTTTATTTTTTTTTTTTTTATATTCTCATTTTACAGTTACCCGGATTACGAGATATCACTACGTTTGCTAAAATATTTTACCCGCAACATACATCACATTTTTTACCCAAATTACCATTTGTTACAATTCCCAAAAGAACGAAACTTTATGGCTTACCACCGTTACCCGGTCATTCCACTGGTAAATCTACCGGTAAATCTCTTTTATAGCTTTATGATAATAAAATTCCACTGGTAAATCTCTTTTATGATTTTATGATAACAAGATTCCACCGGTAAATCTCTTATATTTTTATGATAAGAAAATTCCATTGGTAAATCTCGTTTATGTTTTTATGATAACAAAATCCCACCGGTAAATCTACCGGTAAATCTCTTTTATAATTTTATGATAACAAGATTCCACCAGTAAATCTCCTATAATTTTATGATAATAAAATTCCACTGGTAAATCTACCGGTAGATCTTGTTTATAATTTTATGATAACAAAATTCCACCGGTAAATCTCTTATAATTTTATGATAACAAGATTCTACCGGTAAATCTCTTATAATTTTATGATAATAAAATTCTACCGGTAAATCTACCGGTAAATCTTGTTTATAATTTTATGATAACAAAATTCCACCGGTAAATATCTTATAATTTTATGATAACAAAATTCCACCGGTAAATCTCTTATAATTTTATGATAACAAAATTCCACCGGTAAATCTACCGGTAAATCTCTTTTATAATTATATGATAACAAAATTCCACCGGTAAATCTACCGGTAAATCTCTTTTATATTTTTATCAAATAAAATTCCACCGGTAAATCTCTTATTCCTTTATCATAATAAAGTTTTTTTTTTTTTTTTCTTCATAAATAAAAAAAAATAGAAATTGAAAGAAAAATAATTTCGAATCAAATAAATTAGTATATTAAATTTTTGCAAAAACTAAATAAAAGATAGTAAACAAATAAATAAATAAATAAATAAACAAATAAATAAACAGCTAAATTGTTGTTTTAAAGCTTAAGGTCCCTCGGTAATGGAATATTTCATTTTTTTTTTTTGAATAAAAATAAAATCAAATTAGAATTTGACACAATTCATCAACATTTTAAACTAAAAATAATGTAAAATGATAATTTTGCAAAAAAAAAAAAAATAATCTAAGAAAAATAAAAAAAAAAAAAAAAAAAACTAAGTTTAAAATAATTTAAAATAGTATTTAGATTATTCAAATTATACTTTGAATAAATAATTAAATAAAATTTCATTCGAAAAAAGAGTTTTTTTTTTTTATGAAATATTACTAATTAAAGTTGCACTTTTTTTTTTTTTTTTTTTTAGAAAAGTAAACTGAATTTTAAAAAAATGTAAAATAAGTTTAATTTAATTAATTACTTTTTCTATGTGAATAAACAAATTTCAATTTTAATTAGTCAATTTTTAAATATTATTAAATTTGTATGTAATTAGCAATGCTTTTTTTTTTTTTTTTTTTTTAAATTTTAGAT
Source organism: Brugia malayi (assembly GCF_000002995.4). Lineage (NCBI taxonomy): Eukaryota > Metazoa > Nematoda > Chromadorea > Rhabditida > Onchocercidae > Brugia > Brugia malayi. The sequence goes on from NW_025062284.1 coordinate 771,546, forward strand.
ATGGAAGAAGAAATTACAACCGAATCATCAATTGCACCAAATCGTACCACAATTGCACCTCTGTTAAGGTTATTTACCTTACCATTGATTAAATTGCCACCACCACCAAATATTGATACCTATGGTTGGTTCTTACGCTTTTAAAATTATATAATTTTGAATAGATTTTTTAAAAAAAAAAGTTAATAAATAAGTTTAAATTCGAGAATTTCGAATAGATTCTATTAAAAAAGGTTAACAAATAAGTTTAACTCCGATAACTTTAAATAGATTTAAATAAAAAAAGTTAACGAATAAGTTTGAATTCGAGAATTTTAAATAGATTTTATAAAAAAAGGCTAATAAATAAGTTTAAATTCGAGAATTTGGAATAGATTTTATAAAAAAAGGCTAATAAATAAGTTTAAATTCGAGAATTTCGAATAGATTCTATTAAAAAAGGCTAATAAATAAGTTTAACTCCGATAAATTTAAATAGATTTAAAAAAAAAAGTTAACAAATAAGTTTAAATTCGAGAATTTAGGATAGATTTTATGAAAAAAGGCTAATGAATAAGTTTAAATTCGATAAATTTAAATAGATTTAAAAAAAAAAGTTAACAAATAAGTTTAAATTCGAGAATTTTGGATAGATTTTATGAAAAAAGGCTAATGAATAAGTTTAAATTCGATAACATTAAATAATTTTAAAACAAAAAAAGCTAATAAATAAGTTTAAATTCAAAAAAGTTTGAACATATTCAAAATAAAAAAAAAAAAAAAAAAAACTAATAAATAAATTAAAATTCGATAACTTTAAATAGATTTTTTTTTTAAAAAAAAAACGTTAATGATTAAGTTTACATTTGATAATTTTTTTTTTTTTTTAAATTTTTTAAAATAAATTTATATTTGCTAATTTAAATTTCAACAACATTGTCAAAAAAAAAAAAAAAAAGTGTTAATCATTAAAAATATTTAATAAATTACAATTGAAAAATTTTAAATTTAAAAATAATTTAAATTTCAACAAAATCGTCAAAAAAAAAAAATCGAGAAATTTAAAATTTAAAAAAAAAATAATTTTGTAATTGTAGGAGGAGAAAAAAAAGGAGCATTATTGTTAAATTAAAACTTGTAAATTTTTTTTTCAAAATTAAAATTTTTTTTTTATTTTTTGAAAAAATAAAAATTTTAATTTTTTAAAAAGGTATCAATACAATACCGGAATTACCACCACAACATGAATCAATCTATGAAGGAATGTTTGCACCGGATGGTAGTCTAATCAGGAAGAATGCGACAATAAAAGAAATTAAAAATACAAAATTTCAAACTGAAACAAATCAAGTAAAAAAGTTTTTTTCTTTTTTTAAAAGAAAAAAAAAAAATATGTAAATTTATAATAATTTCTAATTTATTATTTATAGATTTATGAAGAAGATCGATTGAATCGAAATGATGGAAATTCACGTGAAACACGCGGAACACGTATACGTGCTGCTGATGGTCCAATTACTTATGATGATTATGATTTTTATCCGGTATGTTTTAATGTTTGTTTCATTCATTTTAATAAATTCAAAATTTTTTTTTTAAAAAATAATTAATAAAATTAAAAAATAAAAAATTTAAAAAAAAAAAAAAAAAATTGAAATTTTTAAAAAATAGATAAGAAAATGAAAACAAATAAGTTTAAAAAAAAAAAAAAATAGCTAATATTACTAGCATTTATCTGTTACTTAATTATTAAATATAGCAGTGATAAGTGTTATCAGTTACTGTTTGTATATGTTAACGCTTATCACTCTACATTTACGAGTGATAACGTTTGCGTATAGAAGTAATTGTATGTCTTATTAACACTGATTAGTGATTATTTTTCTTATCATATAACAACAATAATGGACACATTAATCTGATAACAATACATTATCATTTCTGATAACAATACATTATCACTTCTGATAACAACACATTATCATTTCTGATAGCAATACACTATCATTTTTATGATTTAAGCAACAATTAATGCATTAATTCATTTCCATTTCTGATAACAACATATTATCATTTCTGATAATAGCGCAATTATCATTTCTGATAACAATACATTATCATTTCTGATAACAATACACTATCATTTTTGTTAACAATACATTATCACTTCTGATAACGATACATTATCATTTCTGATAGCAATACACTATCATTTTTATGATTTAATCAACAATTAATGCATTGATTCATTTCCATTTCTGATAATAGCGCAATTATCATTTCTGATAACAATACATTATCATTTCTGATAACAATACATTATCACTTCTGATAACAACACATTATCATTTTTGATAACAATACATTATCACTTCTGATAACAATACATTATCATTTCTGATAGCAATACACTATCATTTTTGTGATTTAATCAGTAATTTTTGTGATTTAATCAGTCAATGATTCATTTCCATTTCTGATAACAACATATTATCATTTCTGATAATAGTACATTATCATTTCTGATAATAATACATTATCGCTTCTGATAACAATACATTATCATTTCTGATAGCAATACACTATCATTTTTGTGATTTAATCAGTAATTAATTCAATGATTCATTTCCATTTCTGATAATAGCGCAATTATCATTTCTGATAACAATACATTATCATTTCTGATAACAATACATTATCACTTCTGATAACAACACATTATCATTTTTGATAACAATACATTATCACTTCTGATAACAATACATTATCATTTCTGATAGCAATACACTATCATTTTTGTGATTTAATCAGTAATTTTTGTGATTTAATCAGTCAATGATTCATTTCCATTTCTGATAACAACATATTATCATTTCTGATAATAGTACATTATCATTTCTGATAATAATACATTATCGCTTCTGATAACAATCAATTATCACTTTTGAATATTCTAATGATAACAAAAGTATAACAGAAGCAGTTATGCTTATCAATTTTTTATCATACAGTTAATCACATATGATAATGAATCACAAACAAATATTTGCTTACAATTACAGCAACTATTTCTTGCATGTTAAAGTAAAGTAAAGTAAAATAGAGTAAAGTAATAATATATTGGCGCAAATTGCATTGCTACATTTGATTAGTAAAATGCGCAGCTAGCATAATTTCTACTTTTCATTTCAAATTTTTGAACTTAAAAAGAAACAAATATAATTTCAGGATGAGAAACAAACAAACATTCATGAAGAAAATATGATTGCAACTAATTTCTTACGTAAACAAAATAAAAACAATGCAAAATTATTATCAACTAAATCTATTAATTATAATAAAGTAATATTTTAAAAAAATTTTTTTTTTTAAATCTTTTTTTTAAATCCTTTTTTTTTTGTAAATTTTTTTTAGTAAATAAGAGTAAATATTAATAAATTTTATTTAATTTATTTATTTTAAAGATAATAACCTCATCAGAATCAGAAATATCTTCATTTAATGATACAACAACAACAACAACAACAACAACAACAACAACAACAACAATTACTACTACCAAAGGTATATTAAATTACAATTATTAAATTAATAAATTAAATTTGTAATTTTTTTTTTTCATTTACCTTTTATTGAGTTAAATAAATAATTTTGCTATTTTCAATTATAATATGCAATTATTAATTTTTATTTCAATTATTTATTTATTTATTTATTTTTTTTTTTTGTTGTTTGCAATATTTTTACCAAATATTTTGTTGCTGCTAATTAAATATTTCATCTTATAATTTCTCAATTATTTATTTCTATGTGTCAAATATTATTTCTTCTTTTTTTTTTTTAAATTTTCACTTAGAAAAAAAAAAATTTGAAATTTTAGAAACAATAGAATTGAATCCAAATGTAAAATCATCAACACTCACTCGATTGCAAGTTTTAATTTCTGGTGAAAATGATAGATTTGCAAAAAAAAATTTCAATTTTGGTAAAATTTTTTTTCTTTTTTTTTTTTTTTTTTTAAATCTATCTTATTCTATTATTTTCATAATTTATGAAGCAATTAAATTGTTAAATAATTCAAAAATGATAAAAAATAATTTTTTTTTTTTTGTGAAATAGAAAATAAATGATATTTAAATATAATATTACGATCATATCAGAATTTAATTAATTAATTAATTATACTTAAATTACAGCTGATGTAAATGATATTCACATATAACAATACGATTATATCAGAACCTAATTAATTAATTAATTATACTTAAATTGCGGATAATATAAATGATAATTGTATATAAGAGTACAATCATATCAGAATTTAATTAATTAATTATACCTAAATTACGGATGATGTAAATGATATTCACATATAACAATACGATTATATCAGAACCTAATTAATTAATTAATTATACCTAAATTACGGATGATGTAAATGATATTTATGTATAACAGTACGATCATATCAGAACTTAATTAATTAATTAACTACAGTACGATCATATCAGAATTTAATTAATTAATTAATTACACCTAAATTACGGATGATATAAATGATATTTATATATAAGAGCACGAACATATCAGAATTTAATTAATTAATTAATTACATCTAAATTACGGATGATATAAATGATATTTATATATAAGAGCACGAACATATCAGAATTTAATTAATTAATTAATTACACCTAAATTACAGATGATGTAAATGATATTTATATATAAGAGCACGAACATATCAGAATTTAATTAATTAATTAATTACATCTAAATTACGGATGATATAAATGATATTTATATACAATAGTACGATCATATCAGAATTTAATTAATTAATTAATTATACCTAAATTACGAATGATATAAATGATATTTATATACAATAGTACGATCATATCAGAATTTAATTAATTAATTAATTAATTACATCTAAATTACGGATGTTGTAAATTATTTTAATTGTAGTATCTGATGCATACAGAGAAAAACCGCACAGAATTTTTCCGCGATCAGATCATTCACCGGTACAGGTGATTCCGGTACGAGTAACGGAGCATAAATCTGACAATGAAAGTGCTCTCCAGTTATCAGAATGGCAACGATATGAAAATGGAAGTTTAGATCGAACTACAATTAAGCCAAATATTCGTGTCATCCTTCGTGATGGTCAAATTGAGCGCAATAAAATTGTCACATCAACTGTCACCAAATCTAAATCAGTACCACATGCTAATTCTTTGCCAAAGAAAAGAGATGAATTTGAATTACAGCAGTATGATACTGAAGTAAATTATCCTAAATTATCACAAAAATTAACATCAAAGAATTCAATTCCTGAAAAATTTCACGAAAAGGTATTTTTTTTTTTTTTTTTTTTCTAGACAAATAAATAAATTGAATAGTGTCACCATTTGTCACCAAATCTAATTCTAGACGAGTAGATTATAATAAATAATTATTCTTCAAATCTAATGAAATAGAATTAATTATTATTAATCATTAATGCATTTCTGATAGTTTACAATTATATATATATATTTTTTTTACACAAATAAATAAATCGAATAGTGTCACCATTTGTCACTAAATCTAGTGTCACCATTTGTCACCAAATCTAATTCTAGACGAGTAGATTATAATAAATAATTTTCTTCAAATCTAATGAAATAGAATTAATTATTATTAATCATTAATGCATTTCTGATAGTTTACAATTATATATATATATTTTTTTTTACACAAATAAACAAAAATCGAATAGTGTCACCATTTGTCACTAAATCTAGTGTCACCATTTGTCACCAAATCTAATTCTAGACGAGTAGATTATAATAAATAATTATTCTTCATTATTAATCATTAATGAATTTCTGATAGTTTATATATATATATATATTTTAATAAATAAATCGAATAGTGTCATCATTTGTCACTAAATCTAGTGTCACATTTTTTTTTTTTTTTTTTTTTTTTTATTAATTATTATTATCATTATTTCTGATAGTTTATATATATATATATATTTTTTACACAAATAAATAAATCGAATAGTGTCACCATTTGTCATTTTTCAATTTTTTTTTTTTTTTTTTTTTTTTTTTTTTTTTTTTTTTTTTTTTTTTTTTTTTTTTTTTTTTTTTTTATTTAGTGTCACCATTTGTCACCAAATCTAATTCTAGACGAATAGATTATAATAAATAATTATTCTTCAAATCTGATGAAATATAATCAATTATTATTATTATTCATTAATGCATTTCTAATAGTTTACAATTATAGCAGCAGCAGCAGCGACAACAACAACAACAACAACAACAACAACAACAACAACAACAACAACAGCAACAACAACAACAACAACAACAACAACAACAGCAACAACAACAACAACAACAGCAACAACAACAACAACAACAACAACAACAACAATTTGAGCAACCGACTTTCTTAGTTAGTTTTGAAAGATAATTAATTTAAATTCCTACCATTACCAATCAATTTATAGCAAATAAACTAGCTATATGTCATTGTTCAATTTTGTCATCTTTTTTTCTAGAATAGTCCAAATGCGCATGCACAACCCGCGGTGCAAAATATTTTGGTAACCCCGGCAAAACAATATTATAAACAAAATGATCAACGTGAACGACAATCTCTCCAATATCAATTTGATCAACAATCTTCCCAATATTTGCCCAAAGTCCAACAACAATCACTCCGATATCGACCTCAACAGCATCAGCAACCTACCCAATATCAACCTCAGCAACCCAGCCAATATCAACCTCAGCAACCCAGCCAATATCAACCTCAGCAACCTACCCAATATCAACCTCAACAACCTACCCAATATCAACCTCAGCAACCTACCCAATATCAACCTCAACAACCCAGCCAATATCAACCTCAACAACCCAGCCAATATCAGCCTCAACAACCCGTCCAATATCAGCTTCAACAACAACCTATCCAATATCAGCTTCAACAACAACCCATCCAATATCAACCTCAACAACAATCTCCTCAGTATCAACCTCAACAACCGTATCCGGTGCGTGATCCTGAAGATGAAGCATATCTTCGAGAAGTGGAAGAATACGATCATTTTTGGGAAAATGAACATGTTAGTTTATATAAAATATTGATTTCATTAATTTTAAATAAATCATCATAATAAGTATAAATAAATGAAAACGAGTAACAAATTTCATTTTTTTACAATATTTCCATTTTTTTCTTAAAAAAAAAAAATAAAAGAAAAATAAATTTTAAGTTTTATAGTTTATTTCTAATTTCAGGCTCGAACTGCATCATATTATCAATTACAGGTTTTTATTACAAATCAATAATTAATTACCTAAAATGTACTATATAACTATGTATCATTTTTTTTTTTTTTAACTGACATTTGATTAATTAATTTTTTTCAGTATTTAAATTAATGATTAAAAGAGTAAATTGTTGAAAAAAAAAAAAATAAGCCTATCCAAGCATTAATTATAATAATGCTTGATAATTTTTAAATCTTAACTACTTTTATAATAATTACTCTTTCTTTGTATTGTTTATAACCAATACAATTAATAATTCTAAATTTTAGCTTTAAATAATAAATCATTTTTCATAATTGTTTTTTCTCAATTAAATTTGAAATTTTCACTCAGGCAAAAGTAACAATATCACCAAATTATCAACCTATTCATTTGCAACAACAACAACAACAACAACAACAGCCACAACATCCACTGGTATTTTAATTGCTTTATAAAGTTTATTTAAATTTAAATTTCAAAAATTTCAATTAAGGCAAATATAAATTTATTGTCTCATACAATTCGATATTTAATTATATTTGGTTTTGACAAATTTTGAATGGAAAAATAATATTTCTATCAAACATAAAGTTTTAAAAATAAAATTTCTCATTCTTATTTTTTAAAGAAATTTTATCAGAAATAACCGTTACACATAATATTTCTAATAGAACAAACAAATGGATTTTAATAATATGAACTCTTATTTGATGCAAATTATTTGATTTTTTGATAAATAATTTTTCTACTAATAAGCTGAAAGAAAAGATTCTTATTTGACATTAACCAATGCTAAAATATTCTAAAAATTCCAATTTTTTATTTATTTGTTTAATTTCAATTTTATTTATTTGTTTATTTCATTCATTTTTTTTCCTATGTGTTTACTACAAAATCTGCTAAAAAGTTGTAAACAGATTATAAATTTAAAAAAATGGAATTTTTTATACGATTTTCAAGTAATTACGTTTGTTTTTAACTGATTTATTGTTTGCATGGCAATACTAACAATTGAGTGAAATAAAATTGAAGGACAAAAAAAAAAGAAAAAAAAAAATTATTTTGTAAATTTTACAAAAAAAATTTTACAAAAAGTGATTTTTACAAAAAGATTAATTTTATAATTTAAAATTTCTATTTCTTCATTTAAAAAATTAAATTTAAATAAAAGTTAATTACAGATACAATATCAACAAACTGTCCCTTATCATTCTGCTCGTGCACCAACGCCATTTATTACTAGAAATTCTGAACAATCAATGTATCAACCAATACAGAAACAACAACAACAACAACAACAACAGCAGCAACAACAACAACAATGGCAACAACAACTTTTAAAACCGCACAATTCAGGTTTAGAATTTAATTTGTTATTATTTTTTATATTTATATCAATTATAAAAATACGAATGAAGAAGGAATAAATATATTAAATGTTTTTTTTTTCAATCGAGTATTTTAAAAATATGTAAGAAAATTTTTGAATGAGATGCATTTAAATTTTATAATTATTCTAAATTAAATAATAATCAATCTAAAGAGAAGCAAGAGAGAGAGAGGGATAGAGAAAAGGGAGAAAAAGAAGAGAAAAAGGGAAAAGAGTGAAAAATCATGAGAAAAAAAAAATAAATAAATAAAATGATTATTTAGTTTAATTTTTAATTTATTATTAGGTATTCAATCAGAAACCTCAAATTCAATAAAATCATCGAATCCGCTTCTTATCGATCTTGATACATTATCGAAAAATTTATTTGGTAGCCTTTTTAACAACCAAAGGTATACTTTGCTTTACTTTCATTTCCTGTCATGATTTTTGATCAACGACAAATTTCATTTTTTTTAATATTAATTACAAGAATTTTTTTTTTTAAAAAGATAAACTTAATTATAATCAAAAATATAAACTGAAAAAAATATATGTAAATCAAGCATTTCAAATATAAATTAAGCCAATGATAGTAGTGTTTCGAATTTTATAACTTCTTTTTAAGCTGACTGATACTGGAAGTTACTTTATTTGGTAAAACCAACTAATCAGTAACCATTAGTCAATAACTGATTTAAATATATAAACAATAAAATTCTATAGATGTAAGAATTGTAAATATAAAAAAAAAAGCAAAATCGTATAAATAAATAATTTTGAAAAGAATCTAAATTATTTTCGAAATTATTTTTACAGGAATTGAAACGAAATAACCAATCGATAGTTGTTGGTTTATTATTAAGCTTTACTGATGTTTTATTTTGCGCTATGGTGGAATAAAAAATAATTCGATGATTACTATATAATTATTATTGTTTTGAAATTAGATTTTAAATGTTAATTTGAGAATTTTTAGAAATGATACACTTTTGGTTTTCAATGTTTTATGTACATTAATTAATAGGTTATGTGCTTAAATTTTGTTTTAATTACTTTTAGAATTATATAATTTAAAAATGAAAAAAAAAAAAAAAAAAAAAAAAAACGATAACTGAAGAAATGCCTTCTGGCATCGATTGTTATTTGATAATTCCGATGAATTTATTTGCAATTAAAATTTTTATTTTAATTCGGTCTAATTCACTGTATGCACTTGACAATAGTGACACTAAGTAAACATATTTAGAAATTTGCTAAAAATAACATTTAAAATTTTTTTTTAAAAAGGCAATTAAAATTTAATCTTATTAAATCATTTAAAATTTTTTCTTTTTTTATCTAAATATAAAAAAAAAGAACAAATATTTGATTAACTAAAAAAATTGAATTACTTTTTGAAATATAATAATCACCTTTTTTTTTTTTTTTGCTAATAAAAATTCGGGAAAATGATTGAAAATATTTGCAAAATATTTAGCAGATAATATCTATTTCAAAAGAAAAAATATTTGAAATTGTAAAGATCAGTGGTGTTTTTTTTATTTCTTTCAATATTTTATTAATTTAATAGATTAATTTAAAAAAAAAAAAAAGGAGCGATAGCTTGATTTGTTGAAAATTGTTTATCATTAAATTTTTTTTTTTTTTTGCTTCATTTAAACGATATGCTAATTATTAGTTTCTTTTTGAAAAAAAAAAAAATTTTTTTTGTAACAAAAAAAGAAAAGTAAGAAAAGAATGAAAATATTAAAAAATTTATTTTGTATCATTAAAAATGATAATTTGAAGAAGAAAATTGCACATTTCTTTAGAATTTTTTTTTTTTGAAATTTATTTTATTTTGCTTAAAAAATGTAATTAAATTTTTCGCTTGAATAACTTAAATTTTGATTTTTAATTTTAAAAATTAGTTTTTTTTTTTTTGTAATACTTACACTTAAGTATTATTTATATCATTATACTTTTATATAGGATTTATTTTAATTTTTTTTTTTTTTTTTTTTTAAATTTTAATATAAAAAGCAAAGAGGTTGAAAATGAAAAGAAATTATTTTCTTATTTTTCTTTTCTTGCTAATATATTAACAAATATAATTGAATTTACAATGAAAATATCATTTTTTTTAAATCATATTGAATGACAATTTGCGCCACCGAAAATGTAACTACCAAATTTATTTATTATAATTATCTATTTATTTTTTTTAGTTTTTTATGAAAAAATGCGAATTTTATCTATCATTTATTTTATAAATCGAAAGAGAAATATTTTCCAGAAATATTTGTTAAATAAAAATAATTATTAAATAAATATAATATGGAATTGTTTAAGAAATTTTTTGTCAATCATTAACAAATTTTATTTTTTAGTTTTATGAAAAATGCGAATTTTATCTATCATTTATTTTATAAATCGAAAGAGAAATATTTTCCAGAAATATTTGTTAAATAAAAAATAATTATTAAATAAATATAATATGGAATTGTTTTAAGAAATTTTTTGTCAAATCATTTAAACGAAATTTAATTCTTTTAATTTAAAATTGTTTGAAAAAGAAAAGTGTTTACGTACAGAGAGAATTCATATTAGCAATGTATTTTCTCTGTTGTAATGGAAATTAGAATAAATAAGTTTTTTTTTTTTTTGAAATTAATTTTAATTTTATGCAAAAAATTTGTTTCCTAAATTTTGCATATTTTTTATATAATATGTAAACAGCTGGAAAAAAAAATATTTTAAATCATTTTTCAATAAACATTTGAGTAAGGTGGACGGTTAAATTGTGCGCTCTTTGATAAGTTTAATTTTAAAATTTTAAAAATTTGTATTTTTAAAGTATTTTTAAAAATATGTGAATTTTATACGAATGAAATGGTCATTTTTGGTTGAACTGAAATTTTACTTTGAAATTGTAGAAACAATAATATTCAATTTATTAAAGTTAAAAAAAAAAAAATTTATTCGATCATTTTCAAACTTCAACAATTACAATTTTGAAAAGTTCCAAACTAGGGGATTTTTCTAATTAAAGCATCTTTTTTATTTATTATTAAAAAATTTGCAATGAATTTCGAATATATGATTAAATAACTTTTATAGATGATTACAAATAATTTCACTTAAGTTTTATAAAAAAAAAATAGATGATAAGGTTTCATAAAAAAAAAAAAAAAATCAAATAATTTTATAATTTCACTTAGGTTTTACAAAAAAAAAAAAAAAAAAAAAAGAAATGGTAACAAATAATTTTATAATTTCACTTAGGTTTTATAAAAAAAAAAAATCACAAATAATTTTATAATTTCAATTTAGGTTTTATAAAAAATAAAAAAAAAATAGATGACAACAAGTAATTTTATAATTTCACTTAGGTTTCATAAAATAAGTTTTATTTATCATAAAATTCTTTTCCCTAAGTAATATAAAACAATCATTAATTCCATTCATTCTGCTCGTAAAATTATTCAAACCATCCAATCAAAGTATCAAAAGTCATATAATTGCCATACCATTCGTTTCCATCTTTTATTATTACTATTCGTCATTTGTTAGCTTTCATTGATGTATTTCTTCACCAAATAAAAACAATCCATTAAACAATGATCGATAATCGTTAAAGGTCATCGTTAAGGTCATAAATGGCTGGAAATTTTGATACAGAAGCTTTAGTACTTATAGTACTCACCTATATAACTCTGATCATTATTCTTTTACGCCTTGCACTTGCACTTTGTCAATTTACGATCAAAAAGGAAATTGAGCGAGCTAAGCAGATTGTATGTTGCAATTAATTATTATTAATAATTCAAATTTTATTCAAAAATTATAAATTACAAAAAAAAAAAAAAAAAAAAAAAAAAAAACTGATATATCTTAGTAATTCTTCAGAAAATGATATTTCTTTTTTTTTAAAGTAATACTAAGGGAAACAGAAATCGATAAATAGGAACTTAAGTAAACAAAAATAAACAAAAATCATTTAAAATTTTGAGTTACAATAAAAAAAAAAAATTTGCTTACTTAATAATATTACAATTCGGCAAATTTTACATTAATTTTTTCTAGGTTATTTTCAGTTTAAAAGTAAAAAAAAATGTAAATTAGTTCGGATTTAAATAAATAAATATCGATTAGTGAAAAAAAAAATTTTTAGATATTTAATTCATTTCTTATTAATTTTATTGCTTAATATTTACTAAAATGATAATTTTGATTTATTTGAAATAAACTGTTTGAGTAGTAAAATTTAGTCATTTTTAATAATTTTTATTTAGATATTTTCATTCATGCATTTTTGAAACAATTTTAGAAAAATACATTAATCAATTTAAATATTTAAATAAAATTACTGAAATTTGAAATGATCAAAATTTATAAAAAATTTTTCATCTAAAATTTGGTGTATTTTAGAGGGAACAATCTTTATCGCTTCAAAAAGTAGCAGTTATAGATGCTAATAATGAAAACAAACAAAATTCAAATGGAAATCATTTATCATCATTTAATTGCAAAAATAAATATCATGATAAGCCAATAAAGTAAGTCAGATGATTAATTATGATTAAATTATGAAAAATGATAACAAAAATATCATGATAAGCTAATAAAGTAAGTCAGATGATTAATTATGATTAAATTATGAAAAATGATAACAAAAATATCATGATAAGCTAATAAAGTAAGTCAGATGATTAATTATGATTAAATTATGAAAAATGATAACAAAAATATCATGATAAGCCAATAAAGTAAGTCAGATGATTAATTATGATTAAATTATGAAAA